>NC_090448.1:516128987-516432018 GCF_031143425.1 Pleurodeles waltl
TTTAAAACATCTCAGACCTGCCACTGCAGCCTATATTGCAGTGTTAAACTGTTCATTTGACCATTTTTTTATATATATAATTCACTACTGAAGTAGGCCCTAAAGGGGCATAAGGCAGGGTGTATTGTATTGTAAAAGCAGGACTCGTGGGTTTAAGTTTTACATGTCCTGGTAGAGAAAAAACTCCTATGTTTGTATGGCCCCTACTTACTCATCTGCAACCATCTTCATATCACAGTTATTTATTTTCTTTTACACCCTTTTTTAATCTAGCACAATTTAGGGCCTCATTACGAGGCTGGCTGCCTTCAGACCGCTAGCCTCGCATTGACGGTTGGACTGCTGCACTTCAGGCGGTCAGACTAACAAGGTTCCAGATGGGTTGGCGGCAGTCAGACTCGTGTTCAGCCACAGTGGTGCTGAACCCAGTGCCACCATGATGATTACAACTACTGTTTCTGCCAGCCTTTCCATGGTGGGGACTCAGCCATGAGAAAGCCTGGTGGAAACACATTGCAGGGGCACCCTACCCAGCACCCTTGGAATGCGCACTGTCTTCTTTGCTTTCCAAGGGTGCTGGAGAGGTACTAACATGTGCAAAATCACTAGAAGCCATCAACAAGTCCCAGTCTACCAGAAAGTGTCAAAGTGGCTGAGGACATGAACCTTATTCTACCTGATGATGCGATCCACAAAGCTGATTTAACAGAATTTATCATATCACTTATTCGTGTGGACAGAAGGATCAAGAAAAGCCGGTTCCTCTGTGGGCTGGATTTCATGCTCTGATCTCCCAGAATACCAGCCCACTAAAGGAGGTTGGGTTTTTACCAGTAATAGCATATCTAGTCACAAACTATGCCACAGTATACACAGCTCTAAATAATTTCCAAAATGTGGATGCTCAGCTTGAAAACCAGCCTATCCTATCAATTTTCTGCGATGAAGATGTTTTCTGTATTGTAGCTGACATTTTTATGAACAATCCAGTAGAGATTGATGATATTTATCTAATGATGGGTGTTTTCCACATGACAAAAGTTGTGCTGCGGTGTGGAGCAAGTTATCTCAGTGGATGTGGCATAGGCGATACCCTATTGAGGATGGAATGTTTGAAAACAAAACTGTCCAGTCAGTATTTAGGGGAACTCATTATGTTCATTTTTGACAAGGTATGCTCATCATAATGAGGCTGTAGAAACATTGTGTCAGAATGCTTTCTGGAACAAGAATGACAAATTAGGTTTTGCATACCTTATCTCAGAAGTGAAGCAGGCACAGGGTGCACTTCATTGAAAAGCTATACTGTAAAGCCAGGCAACGTTCAATGCACTCAGTTCAAAATCAGAAAACCTAAAAAACAAGATTGTAGAGTTTGTCAAAGATTGTGAAGACAAATCAGAACTTTTCAAGTACTGGTGAAATCTTTTACACATGATAGCTCTAGTGAAAATCTTGGTACATGCTGACTGGGAAGGTGATTGGGAGCCACACGTGAAGACTGTGGAGTCACTGCTTACTGTGTTTCGTCAATATGAGGTGAAGATGCTAGAGGTGGAAAACCATACCTCTACAGAAAATTCATCAAAACACAGGGAGGGAAGGTTCAAGGTAGTGGCTCCAGATATAAAACTGGAACAGATGATCCAGAGATCACAGTGAAGCCCAAGGGTATTGTTGGTCAGACACATAAAAGTGAATTTTGCTCAATGGCAGCTGGTTCACCATGAAGTCATTTCTATTTGCAAAGTTTTCAGAGAGATGACAAATTCAAAATTAATGGACCATCATGAACTGTTCCTCACCATGAACTTGTGGGAAAGAGAGGGGAACGTTTTAATAAACATGTTGAAAGCTTTCTTCATTTTATGTGGCAGCAAGAAAACCCCTTTGAAATGACTGAGCCTGTACGACTAGACTGTTTTGTGACCAAACAATATGTGGCTAACAATATAAAGAAACGTCTACTAGATGTTCTGGAAACTATGTGAAACTGAAGCAGGAGAGATTTTATTGAAAGAGAAAAAGCTGTTTGACATAATCACTAAAGCTAAAGCTCCACGCTTTAATTGCCATAGTAAGAGTTTCGCCCAACCAGCCACTACAAAACAGGTCACAAAAATACAACTTTTGCAGCAAACGCATAGAGAGATGAAGGTAGAAAAAGAAAGGGATGAATTTATGAAGGACATTCTGTCGCATGATCTTCTTCCAACAAATGCATTATGTGATGAAGATGCTGCAACCAAACCAGTGAAGCACAAACCCATACAAGAACTCGAAAAAAAATCTTCCACCTGAAGAATTTCAATTCAAAAATGTGTCCTCATTGAAAGCTGCTGTTGTTGAGGACTATATGTCACAATTGCGAATGGTCAAGATTTCACCCATGCAAAGCTTTGGAGAGGTCGTTCAGGCTGTTCTACAGAAATTAAAGTCACTGTGCACCTTGCAAGAACTGCACATTGTCTTTGACACTTATCTGCCAAAGAATGTGAGAGAATCAGAGAGAATCAGACAAATGTCTACAAGTGGAACAATTGACCTTGTCTGCATCAAAACTTCGACACCTATACCTGTGTAACTTGATAAATTCTGGTCAACATTGAACAAGATGAACTTAGAGATGTAAAGTCACCAAAACATTGCTGATACTTCAGTGAACACTGAATTCTCAATTGTTGCAAGTGGAATGATTGACAATGTAGAGTTGGTGCCTGCAGAGATATATTCAAAAGGTACTGGCCATATTGCTGAAGAACTTAACAGCAAATTGAGAGGAAGCTGACCTCCATGTTGTGCCACATGTCGAGTGGGCTGTTCGAAATGGTTCTGATTGAGTCATTGTTCTGTGAAATGACATAGCTGTTTTTAGTATGCTACTTAGATTTGTTGCAAAGTTCATAAGTCAAGGAATGTCAGAGTTATGGATACGTTATGGAACAGGCAAGAAAAGACACTTAGGGGGTCATTCTGACCTTGGCGGCCGGTGGCCGCCAGGGCCACCGACCACGGGAGCACCGCCAACAGGCTGGCGGTGCTCCCACGAGCATTCTGACCGCGGCGGTTCAGCCGCGGTCAGAAGCGGAAAGTCGGCGGTCTCCCGCCGACTTTCCGCTGCTCGGGGGAATCCTCCATGGCGGCGGAGCGCGCTACGCCGCCATGGGGATTCAGACACCCCCTACCGCCATCCTGTTCATGGCGGGAAACCCGCCATGAACAGGATGGCGGTAGGGGGTGCCGCAGGGGCCCCCGTAAGAGGGCCCGCAAAGTATTTCAGTGTCTGCCTTGCAGACACTGAAATACGCGACGGGTGCAACTGCACCCGTCGCACCCCTGCAACTACGCCGGCTCAATTCTGAGCCGGCGTCCTCGTTGCAGGGGCATTTCCTCTGGGCCGGCGGGCGCTCTTTTGGAGAGCGCCCGCCGGCCCAGAGGAAATGTCTGAATGGCCGCCGCGGTCTTCTGACCGCGGTGCGGTCATTTGGCGGCGGTACCTTGGCGGACGGCCTCCGCCGTCCGCGAAGGTCAGAATCAGGGCCTTAATCCCTCTTCATATTCTGTACAAGAAACTTTACCCAGAGATGCCCAGTGTTCTCCAAGGCACATATTCTTATGGGTGATGACACTATGAGCAAAATTTGAACAACGCTTTGAGCTTTAACTGCTGAACCTGTGAAGTTTGTAAAAGGATTTGCTGAGACAGAAGAAGAAATTGACTTTAAAGACGTAGAAAAATACCTTCTGTATGTGTGGAAAACAAGTTCTGACTGTCATATGTTTGATGATCTTCGATACAGTGAGTTCAAGAGATCCGTCCCGCCAAGTGACCTTCCACTGACGTCATATTCTGTGCATGGACACATTAAAAGAGCGTTCTACTTGATCAGAAGATGTGTAAACATTTTGGATCATGCATATGTAGAGAAAGATCCATGTGAATTTGGTTGGGAAGATATTCATGGGGTGCTAATACCTATGAAATTTCTAAAACCTCTACCCACAGAACCTAAACATACATGTACTTGTAAAACCTGTGCTACAAAAAGATGTCCCTGTCGATATGCTCTTCTCGAATATTCAACATTCTGCAAATGTACCACAAGCAATTGTCAAAACAAATAAATAAAGTGAACTATGAAAATGTGTCTAAAACAGGAGTGATAAATATTATTTTTTTCATATTCAGATCATAAACATTGTTTGGTGTATACATTAAAGGATTAAAAACGAATATTATTTGTTTAATTTCGGTATAAGTCTCTTCTTCCTCTATTATGGCTGCCATTTTGGAAAATGGCAGAAGGGTTGCTCTGAAAAGTTATTTTCTGTCTTCATGGCCCCTAAAACCTATGTTTTGACACAAAAATGAAATATATATATATGTCTTCCTGAATGTGAAGGATATATATGTGTTCCTGAAATATTACATCATCACTGCAACACATCCGCCATTTTTAAAAATGTCGTCCCGAAAAATTTGGCCTCGAATCAGCAATGTCTACTCAAACCAAATTACTTCTCTAATGATCCAAAAGCACAAATCAAAAGTGAAAATCTTTGAACAACAATTTTTTTACGGGAATATTAGGGAGCTGGGAGGATAACAAGAGCCACTCACATTCCATCTGTTCCCGTTGTTCCAGGTCACTGGTATGAGAATTATTTTTAAACGAGAGAACTACAACTATGATTTGTGGTATAGTAGTCCCGTTCCGTGGAATTTCATGTAAAAAGCATAATGCCAAATGCAGGAAATTCCGTGAATTACATTTGTTTAATTGAAATTTTAGTCGGGCCTAATACTGATGGAGGCAAGATTTACTGTAGGCAACCTGGAGAATTTTTCATAATCTTCTCTCGACAGGATGTACATGGGATCATTTTCTCATCATCTACATATGCCAGGTGAAGGTTTCTACATCAATGACACTATTCTACTATTAAAATTTACAATTTTTGCTGATCACTTCTTAAAGTTTTATGTAGTGGCTAAATATGTTGACAAAATTAGGTCTTGGACGTTGTTGACTTTTGAGCCCTACTTATAAAACAGAAATCTTTCTTACGAGATCTACATAACCTCTTGAAAAAACTGTGTCGAATTTCAAAACCTCGTCCAGTGTGCCTCCTCCTCCTTGTTATGGCCTCCATTGGCACTATGGTCAAATTCTGAAAGTCTTGATTCGTTACTCTTACCCTGTAAATCATATATTTATGTGGACGTTGCTTCAATTTATGACACATTGCATTTCGTCTTTTAGATAAATCTGCGATCACATGAGCCCAAATGTAAACTCATCCCTTATGGGGCTCCGTGTTTATTATTTAATTATGGATTTTCAATTTTGCAGGCACCCTTCCTAAACACATCCTCAGCCACTGAAGGTTAAGAGTGCCATTTGCCATGTTTGTTACAAACAGTACTTCATGGGTTCACAAAATCCTAGTGATAATTAATTCCTGGCTATGGCAAAAGTCGATCTTAAAATAACTAGCGTGATCTTTAAATGCATCAGTCGATTGACCACAAACTACTTCAAAATAGTGCAATGTATTGCTGCTCCAGAGCACCATTCAGCCACATCATATGGGATGAAATGATTTAATGTTGCTTGCTGTTCTTCCTTATACGTTTGCTCTTAGCTCAAAATCTCTACACGACAAAACAGAAATGTCTGCAGACCTCTTTTGCTGCATGTCACCTCTCCAGACCCTCCTTTTACCCCAAAGCTACTGTACAACTATTACTACCTCTGGGCATCCTTTCCTCTAAGTATTTCACGTGAATTCAACTTGAGCAGTCTATGAATGAACACAAATTATATTTACCTTTTATAGCAAACTTGTTTCAAACATGCCGGGTATTATTTGAAGTGCAATTTACAGATGCAAAAAGCTGATTTGTAAATGTACTGTGTGTGGCACATAGGGATGTCCTGGTTTATTGGTCGAAAATGTGTCTATTAGTAATGAACGTGTTATGGAATCATATAATGTTTACATGTTATCATTCCCTGGGTCTGTTTGTGAATATACATCTTTGATATGACCTTGCAAAAGTGACAGGATAGAAATAATAGATGTGTACACTAGCAAATTCATCTTAAAGAAATCTGATATATTTCTATCTCACTCGTTGCTTGCCCGGTTCCAGCGGCTGTGTGTATTCATTCCTCACTGTCCTTGCATCTGATTTCAGGATTGACTCTTTGCTTTTAAACACATTCTTTTTTTAGCCTCACTTTGAACAGTGTCTGCATTATACAGAAACATAATACTCCAACAAGAATCTGCGGTACTTGCATGCCTCCTAGCATCCATGCAGACAGAGATAAATAGTCCAATTTTGTAACATTTCATCTGCAATAGATGATGGTTTCTGTCCATGCCTGTAAATAAAAATGTAAATAATAATATAAATATTTTAGAAAGCCTGCAGGAGAGATCATTGGAAGGATGACCGTTGTTGATCATTTGACCACCAGTATTGATATACTGCACCAAAGCCATATAGTTTGCAAAAATAATAATCCCCAATAGTGCAACACATTCCCTATATGGGCCAATGTCTATAACAGCAGTGCATATTAGAAAGTGGTTATGCCTCCTCAAGCATGCAAAATAGCAACAAACGTATTTAGGTGGCAAAAGGAGTCAGTCTCAACACTCCTAGGGCAAGATGTACGAAAGTATTTTACCCATTCTGTGTCTATGGGAAAAAGCTTTCGTACATATGGCCACTAGTCCTTACTTTGTGTCCTTGGTTACAAATAGTAGGCAGTGGCCCTCATTTCTGGAAATGTGAACTTTTTTGAGAGAGAAAAGAAAATAGAAGGAGGAAGAGGTAGAAAATCTGTGACTAAAGGATAAAGCAGTTATTTTAAAGAATCTGCAAGAGTAAAAATGAATGTATGAATGAATGAAGCGTGATTTATGAAGCGTGATTTATAAAGCGTGCGAATACCCGTGGGTGTCTTAGTGCTGATGATCTAGAACAAACTGGAAAAACAGCTCCTGGCCTGGTGACGGACACTTAAAGAGGGTATGTAAACAACCAGGACTTTAGTAATTTCCAAAAATTATAAAGACTAGGTTGATTTCTTAGATGAAGTGGCATTATATTCCATAGTTGACTAACAATGTGGACAAACCCACAACCTCCCCAGGAAACTTTGTTTATTCTAGTGGTTGATAAGAAGTAAGATACTGACGATCTCAAATGTTGAGACGGTCAATGCTACCTGATTTTTATTGCCAAGTAGCCTGATTTGATACAGTACAAGGCTTTATGGGCCAAGCACAGTACCTTAAAAGTCAACAGGTTTTTAATCATAGCCAATGAAGATCTACTAGCACATTAGCTGGTGAAATAGACTTCAGCACTTTCTTTAGGAGGCTTGCGGCTACATTTTGCATTATCTCTAATTTTTTGAGGACTGCTTGTCTTTCCCCCATTTATAAGGCATTGCAGTAGTCAATCTTAGACATGACCCCAGCTAAGATAGCAGATTCTTGTTGCTCAAAAGGAATGTAAGAAAGTACCTTCTTTAGGATCTTGAGTTGTAAAAAGCAGGAGGATGAAAGTGTGTTAACCTGCTCCTTGAAGGATAGATCTGTATTGAAAGTCATCCCAAGGTTTCTTACCTTGGAGGTCGGAGCAGGGGACGACCATAATCTTGGGGGCCAAATATAGTGACCCCAGCAGGTGGATTCTTTACCAAAAATTAGGACTTCAGTTTTTATCTAAATTAAGTTTCAAACAATTAGAGGTCATCCAACCTGCTATTGCTTTCATACAATTGTTAAACCTTTCGGCTACTCTGTTAGCATTGCCTGGGATCGAAACCGCAACCTGCGTATCGTCAGCATATGCTGCTGTGGCAAAACCATGAGAACCAATTAGTTTAGCCAATGGGGCTAAATAAATATTGATTGAAAATCCTCAAAGGGCATTGTCTGTTCCCATTCATCAAGGAAGGAAGCAATACATTTGTGAGCTAATCATGGTATGTAGATATTGGTCGAATGGTCAAATAAAGAGGCATGAAGTATAGGGTGGTGAAAGAAAGTCATGATGTGAAAACTATCAGTAGGCAGCAGTAGTATTCAGCAACCCAGGCATTCTCTAACCTGAGCTTTTGGCAGCACCAGAAGTGAAGTCCTATGAAATAATTGTGTCCTCTGAACTTATCCTTTTAACTATTTAGGCACTGAACACACCTTTACACATCCATGGAGGCAATGTCAAAGTCCTAGGGCTGGATGTCCTGACACATACACTTACCTGACAACTGCAAGTAGAATACTTTGTGCCAGTTTCAGTCATGTTGTGTGACCCTGCATCAGCCAAAGTCTCGATATATCTGCCACTCAGTGTCAATACCAGCAAGATTCATCATTAAATGGACCCACCTGGCAGAAGCTGGGGAAGATATAGGTAAATTAGTTTTTCTGAATGAAATCAATCATTGAGAAGAAGAGGACATTGTCAAACCTTGTGTTTTCTGTACATACGCCTTTAAGCAACCACATACACACAACTTTGGTTTATCTGAAAATACAGATATTCCACAGTCATCACATTTATTTTTGTTAGATGTTAGATACTGAAATACACTAAGGTAAGAGAGAACTGTCTGGTGAAAAAATCCAGTGCACTAACAAAGGAAATTCTATTGATGGAAACTAAACATAGAAGCATCACTAACACAGAAATATCGATTTAAGGTATACGACTTCAGTATTTGCCCAGAATATGAATTCAATGAAAACCAAGTAAACATTGCAAAGTATTTTGAGTTAGCAATCTTAGTAACATGAGTCCCTCGAAGGAGATAATATACCAGAGAATGTTCGCCAAGAGGGCTGTTGTTTACTTTTGTATATTTCACAGATATGACTGAATGATAAATGTTTACTGTTGTGTAAGACTTTCTCTGTCTACCTAAAGGTGCCAAAAAGTTCACAATTATAGTGAAATCCACCGAAAAGGGATCAACACATTTTCATCGGTACCAGCTGGTAGAATTAAGATGTAATAATGTCCTTGATGATTCATTAGAACACTGGGGGAAATTTGGATGACAATTGAGCATTCCATTGACTTCTTCAGTAGTGTGGGCTATACCTGGCATTACCATAATGGAGTATCAAGACTAATATTTCTCTCAGTTGCCTGACATGAGCTAGAACTCTGGAGATCATTAAAAAAGGAGGAAACGTAATGATTTTCTACCTACCAGTCCTGTAAGAAATCATCTCTCACTAAGGTCATAAGGTATAGTCTCCAATTGAAAAGTTCTGAAACTTGACAATTTGATGGGGACAAAAGCAAATCTATTGTTAAGGGATTCCAGAGAGAAAAAAAAAGGTTGTTGAATATTGAAGGACATTGACACCAATCTATAAAATCCTCTGAATTTCTGGAATATCAGTCTGCTTTTGAATTATTGTTTCCTGGTAAGTATCTGACTGCACAGAAACCCTATGCTGTAGGCAGGATTCCAAATACATTTGCCACAGTTTAGATTGTATGCCACTTAGATGATTCATACATATCACAGCTGTTACTTTGTACATGCAAGACATTATGGCACATTTCACACTTCTTTGCAAAACAGTGGAGGCCAAATAAATGTGCAAGCATCTCTAGAAAGCTGAGATGCAGAGTGTATCCTTTTTTTTACCATGATCTGCCAGTGGAGAAATGGTCACACCTTGCATTCCCCCTTTAAGTCTTCCATCAGATTCTAAGACTAGATTTAGGACAGAAGCTAAAGTTGCTCTGCCATTCCAAGCATTGAAATGATTTAACCACCACCAGAGTTCTTTGTTTGATTTCAGGTCTACAGGAATAGCATTTGAATGAGCTATTGAAGATTCATTTGTAGCCATTTGTAAAGCTCAATTGTATAGGAAAATCCCGCTTGGATCACATGAAGCTGATAACTCTACAATTCTGGCAAGATTACTCAAGGTACAGGAAGATCTGTATATGACCATGAAACTCTCTTTTTAATGCTAGAAGTTTGTTTTTTAGGATTTGCATAATTGAGAACTACAAATCTTTCCTTACCCTGGGTATTCTCTCCATTTTGAATGGATCAGAGTGTTCTTCTTTAGATTGATGACAAAACCAATAACTTGAACAAAACTGAATTATTAGCTGTCCCTCATGCTGGAGGATTGACTGATTCTGGTCTCTTAACTGAATATTGTCCAAATAAAAAATCAATCTTACTGATTGAGCTTTGAGAGATGAAATAACTGACTTCGGTAACTTTGTGAAAAACCAAAGAGCTGATTCTAGTCAAAAGGGAAACTTATCGATTAGTAGGTTATGTCTTGCTACTGGAATTACTGGAACGTCCTGTCTTGCTGTTGAACAGGAACTGTAAGCTATGTGTCTTGCTATTCTAGTCTTTGTAATCAATCACTGTGTTACAGATAGTCTATATGGTGTGGTATTGTCTCCATATTAAATGGTGGTATGCCTTGAGATGATCGAAAGCTCTTAGATCTCTAAGATTTATAATATAACTATTCTTTTCCATTTTTTTTGTTTAAAAATCTGCAGGATGAAAGGGCAAAACTTACATTTCCCCTTTTTTGGAATAAAAGGGACACTTCCCAAGTTATTATGGCAGCACTGCTTTACAGAAACTGTAGAGATATGGCAAAGGAAACTTAAAAGGTTATATTAAGAACCTTTGACTGTCTGAAGAGTCATTTGTGTAAAGTTTGCTGACCCATCCCCTATAAAGAGAGGACCAGAAACCAAATTGATTACCTGTTGCAATAGGTGTTCTTTGTTCTCTGCATTTGGGATGCCAGAAACCTCTCCCTCTTTGGGGAAAGACCTAAAGTGTGAAGTCTGGTTATAGTAACTGGGAAACGTTTATCTCTAAGTTGAATCTGCTGAAACAACCAAGAGAGCAGTACTAACTTTATCGACTCTGGTGAAAACACAAGACACAAATATCGAGAATGGTGCCTTATTCAAGGAGACAGAGGTGGAAACTATATACCAGCGAAATTTCAATTACAATGGCATAATCTTGTGTATTTTGCTTTCTGCTTTTTATACAATAATTTCGAACATTACACCATTATATCATGTGGCAAAATGTTAGTGCAGGAGCACAGGAACACACGAAGGACCAAAATGCTGTTGGCTACTGTTCTGTGTACTTGAGATCTTTAAAAATATTTTTTAGCTTTAAATGGATGTGAGGACGCATTTCCCGCTAAAATATAACTCAAAGTACCAGACCCAAAATACAGTATATATACTAGTTGTTCAAAATAATAGGTGAAAACAGAAAGGAAAATGCAACAATACAACCATTGTCTCATTAAAGGAGTGAATGTCAAGAGAATGAAACGCTTTTAAGAAGGTGGGCTACCAAACACAAATATGTGGAAAACATTTGACTGCAGCACAGCAAGGGCAAAGGAGAGTAAACAGAATGTGAAGCCTTCTTGAGCCCAGGCATGTTCTGAAGAAGCACACTGAACACAGGTGGATCCTCAAGGCTAAGAGAGAGTGAAATATGTCTAGCGGATGGTCTGTTGAAGTTCTGCTGAGTATGGTAAAAGGGAAAGAAATAGGTGGAAAGATGTTGTCAAGGACCAAACAGCCCAAACTTGAAATGTTGCATCAATGTGGCAATGAGGGATGCACATCAACGATGGATGGGAAAAAGAGCCATTCAGAAGTAAGACAGTAAAACGGTGAGCCCTATATAATTACCATAAGAATTGCACTTAATATATTATACCGTGGCACTCACCACTATGACATCATGATTCAGCCGCACCTCACATTTTTTGATGTGCTTACAAATTTGCTCCCCATAGATGGATCCGCTCCAAATTTGACACTCATTTAACATAGGTAACTCAGATCTGCCAAGGCAATTTTTATGCACTTCTGTATAAGGGAAAAAAGTTAAATTGGTGAACAAATACATATGTTTTCCCAGTTTAGTTTCAATATAAATATTTGTTCACTGCTAAACAAAAAAACTGCTGAAAATATTTACAGTTGACATTTCTATGAAAGTAGAATTTTACTCTAAAAGTGTGTTTTTCACTAAGATCCATTCAGCAGATTTTTTTAAATATTAGAGTTTGAAAAAGGTGCCTGCTAGGCTTGAGGGTGGTAACACTTTGGGGTATCTTATTAGTTGACTAGCAGAAAAGCTATTTGTTGATTTGCTTATAACGTTTGCACCATTTGATGAAATTGCATGAAATTTGGTAGAGACTTAGGGGAGATTTAAATAGTTTTTCATGCAGTGCTTCGCAGCAACAAAAGTATCTGCACTGCCTTTAAAAGGAGATATTAAAATTTGGTGTGGTTAAATTAATATTGGTAATCCAAACTAATGCAAATCTGTAAAGGGGAGTGTAAAATTGGTCATTTACTACTAACCTTGGCATTGGGTTCTGAATCTATAGCCAATTTGGCAGAGTCTTAAAGGGACAAGTTTCCTACTGGTATGTCAAGTTTTGTGCTGTTTCTGGGGAAGGCCGGGGAGGTAAATTCAAGCAGGGCTGTATCATTTCCATTTGATTAGAACGTTGCACCTGTTTGATGAATTGCATCAAATATGGTAGGCAGTTAGTAAGTTACATCTACTGCAGGTACTTAAAGTTTTGACAGCCAACCAGCAAATGAAGCCCACTGCAAGGCCAACCAACCATGCAAATGGCTAAAGAGTGTGGCCGAAGGGCCTGTGCTTGACAGAATGGGTACATGGCAGGTGAATGTGGTACATAATAAACAAATCACTAAAGAACAGTTAACAATTAGTTATGGTTCCGCAAACATACAAGTGAAAACCCTGTAACTGGCCAGTTATGGTGTGCAACACACAATGCACACCATGCCTTAACTCTCTGTGTCTCTACATCTCTGCATGATCAGTACACCCCTTAGTGAATAGCTTGTTAAATGTTTACAAAGGGCAAACCACAGTAGGGGAGACAGTTATGGTGTGTATTGTCCATTGCACATCATAACTGGTAAATGTCAGGGCCTTTTCACTTTCATGTTTTCTGAGCCATAATTAACTTTTCCCTGAGTTTCTTCATTGCATGATATATGCTTTGCATGCACTTAAGCAAAACCTTACAATATGAAAAGAAAAGAGTACTTACAGTGACCGCGAGCAGCAGGAAAAGAGTGCGCTAAGGATCCAGGTTCATGGATTGGTGGGTTTACTTGCTTCTCATTGGTTGTTCCCTCCCCCAATTATATTGGGGATTCCGGTTTGTGTTTTCATGTTGTTGCTCTTGAAATAAAGTAAAAAACAAGGCATAACACGAGCCTTTGATTTTGCTATAAAGTTTTACATTTTTATTGCATTACTTTTTTTACCTGGAACTATGAACCAAATCAACGAAAGATTTTCCATAATGCTGTATCGCTTCTACTGGGCCCCATCCAGCAGAGCGCATTTTTTTAATTTAATAAGTCCGTGACTGCAGCACTATACGGGCTCAGCTTTTCTTGGAATGAGTGTGGTCTCTTTAGCTGTATCCTTGTCAGCATATGTTATTTCTTCTGTGCAAGGTAACTTTGTTCATAAACCCTCTCAATGCCCCATATATCTAATCCAGCCCCTATTTGTCTCTGACTGATTTACATTAGACCTAATGCAAATTACTCCTGGATGCTTTGATTGAAAATTAATTGGGTGGGTCAAGCGCCGCAAGCAGATTTCTGTTGCAGGACCTGTTTCTTGTGGCTCTCCTGCATTCCATGGCTAAAACACCTAGTAACTTAAAAGTATAAGATTTCCATAAAATAAATGACATAATTAGTTCCAGGCTGAAACTCAGCCTCCCTAGTCTCAGATGTCTGCCTCTGCAAGCAGTAATACAGACTACTTTGTTTCAGCAACTGGGGATGTTTCATGAAGGGAAATGTTTTCTAAGCATTGCTGATTCACGGTGCTACTCTAGTCAGTAGCTGCGTGAGGAGGCATCTAACAAAGAAGGCTGTTTTAGGGTATTTTATGCCACATAAAGTTTGATTGCACTTCATTTTTTTAATTACCCATGCCACTGTACCCTTGACGAATGATGTCTCCAGCAGAAGCCGTCTTATGTAACTGCCTCTAGCGTCATATTAAGGATTTTGGGGGTTCCACTATTTGCAACACCTACTATTACCAAACGTTTCAAAATTATTTGTTGGCCTTTCTCTCTTCACTCATGGTGTTCCTTTTCGCAGTTTGGTATATCATTCCATCCTTATGGAATGTTTTACTACAATGCATGGGAGACTATTTCACACCTCAAAAGTAAACTAAATCATCACACATTAAATTATGTACTTCCTGGATGCACTGTAATTGGAAAGTAATCCGATTTCTATTTTTTTATTTTATTTGCTGGAGTAGTTATTTTTTTATAAAAGAAAAACTTTTGTTAAGAGTCAAAATGCAAGCCAGGCCTATTGGCTTTGCCGCGGATTTTTACCCTTTCAAAAGCTTGTGAAGATCAAATGGTTAGGAGTAAAGTGGCTAAGTATGGGACAAGGGGTGAATCCTGTAATGTTATCAACAGATCAAGAGTGCAGGACGTCGTTTCTGCTAGTCCGTTCATTTTTGTGTATCAAAGTCAAAGCATAAGTCTGGCAATCAGACGGTCTCAACAATACACAATACCGGACACAAGGCATGATAAGGCTATTTCAAAATATCGGAATGAAAAGAGAGGTAATCACCAGGGACTATTTGTTTGAGTTGAAATGGAAATTATGTAGCACTAACGTTTAAGGTTTGTGAGTGCGGAAGTTAACATGATTTACTGCAAATAGTTGACCATAAAAACAAAAAAGTTTTTAGGTGCTGTGTGTTTTGCTTCAAAGGAGAGGTCTGCGGCTCATAAAAATTCAGAGAACAAATAAGGGCCTCTAAATTCCAATTTATGTGTTATGCTCAGTGTACACCCAGGCACATATAATCTGTAAAATGTCAGCTTCAAAGTTCTTCGGAGATTGGTGTTAACCCTGGCCTCTGACCTCGCTGACTCTAACTGGGCTCGTGTTTTCTTAGACAGCTGTTTTAGATAAACGCGTTTCATTTCTGAGACGCGATCTGCGCCTTTTTTTTTTTTTACACAACTAATTTCGTAAGGCGTACACAACTAATTTCGTAAGGCGTATTGGTATTGTTTATCCACTGGTGAGATAAAATGCCGTGGCTGTCGGTTATTCAGAAGCCCATCAGCATCCGACACCATGGCGAAGGGATCATATTGAAATGAATTATTGGTGAGCCGTGCTTTGCAATGCAGCAAGAAAAAAGCAATGCGTACTTGAAAAGCAGGCGTGCTAGGAGGGTTTCCTGTCACAATGCACAGAGGAAGCACTTTATTTCAATGATTTTTCCTCGTAAAGAGACTTGGTGGGCCAAGAAAAATAAAGGCATATAATCTGTTTTTCCCCACTGAATTTAGCCATTCGCCTAGGTAGATGAGACTGAAACCGGATCCTTTTAAATCGTTTCCTCGTATACGCATTCCAGCCCTTTTGATGAAACAGCCTTCAAGTATTTTCATAAACGTGTGCTTTTTCTAACTTAGTTTTACAGATTTAAGTTAGAGAGGGAAAGAAGACCATTCTTTCAGCCTTTAAGTAACATCACGTCTTATTGTTAAGCGGACAGTAACAAAAGAACGTTAATATCAAACTTTTGGGCATTCAGTGGCAGTGAAGTATATGGGTGAACTATAGAAGTGTAGCTGAAGTGATCAAGCAGTGTTTCTTTTTTTAGGGTCCAGCCTGCAAGTGCATGCGCTAGCGCACAGATCTCGCTTGTGAGACTAAGTTGTGAAAAGTAAAAGAGTTAGAGCCTGTCTGACTCTTACCATTTGTTGGCTTGCATGGCACTCTTTACAGCCTCGTAATTCGTCACTGTGGGCCAAGCATCATTTCCATTCCTCTGTGTGGAGCAGGGACCAAGCACTGATTGATTCAGTTGCTGGTCCTCTGCACTTGACGTCATTGAGTTACTATTTTGTTCTTTTTAACTTCTAGTGCCCTGCAAACAGAAGGCTTGTGACCGGCAAAAACGTGCCCAGCAGGACAAGCAAAAGTGCAAAGTTTTATTTTTTATTATCAACTTTCTTTTATTTTGCCAAGTCGTCTTTTCTCACTTTGCACTCATATTTTGTTTTTGCTTGTGTGCAGTGTTCTCAAAATACAATGATTATCTTGTTCTAAATTTTGCAAAGCAATATTGTTTCTTTATTATGTGGAATTTCTAAAATGATGCTTTAACACATAATTGCGCAGTGCACCTCAATCAACCCCACTCCAATCCACCCCACAGTAACCCAAACCACTGACCCTAATCCAATCCACTCCAACATGCCCAAAGCCAGTCCTCCCAACCCACCCCAGTCTAATCTGCCCCACTTCAATTTGCCCCACTCTAATCCAAAACAATCTGCATAATTTAAAAACAATCCACCCACTCAATCCAAAACAATATGCCCCACTCCAATCCAAAACAATCTGTCCCACTCCAATCCAAAGAATCTGCCCCAATTTAAGCAACCTATCCCACTGCAATGTGCTGAATTCCAATCCAAAACAACCCGCCCCTCTCCAATCTGTTTGACTGCAATCCAAAACGATCTGCCCCACTTTAATCCAAAACAATCTGCCCCACTCCAATCAGTCCCACCCCAATCTGTCCTGCCTCAATCCAAAACAATCTGCCCCACTCCAATCCACCTCAGCCCAGTCTACCCCACTCCAATCCATAACAATCTGCCCCACTCCAGTCTGCCTCACTCCAGTCCAAAACAATCTGCCCCTCTCTTATTCACCCCACCACAGTCTGCCCCACTCCAAACCAAAGCAATATGCCCCACTCCAACCCACTGCACCTCACCCTAACCCACTCCACCCCACTCCATCCCAGCTGACCCCACTCCATTCCACTCCACCACATTCCTACCCAATCCACCCCACTCCCATCCAATCCACCCCACACCAACACAATCCACCCGACTTCACTCCAAACCAGCCCCATTCCAATCCAAAACATTATGCCCCACTCCAATCCAGAACAATCTGGTCCAATCCAATCTGCCCCACTCCAGTTCAAAACAATCTGCCCTCACCAATCCAAAACAATCTGCCACACCCCAATCCTGCCTACTCCAATCCAAAACAATCTGCCCCACTTAAATCCAAATCAACCTGCCTCACTCCAATCCATTTCAATCTGCCCGCTCCAATCTGCCCCTCTTTAATCCAAAAGAAACTGCCTCACTCTAAACTACCCACTTCAATACAAAACAATCTGCCCTACTCAAGTTTGCTGCACTCCAATCCAGTCCACATCTCTCCATCTCAGTTCATCCCCACCCCAGCCCATTCCAATCCAATCCATCCACCCCACTCAATCCACCCCACTTCAATGCAATCCTCCCCACTCTAATCCAACCCAATTAAATCCACCACACCCACTCCAATTCAATATACTCCACCCCATTCCAATCCAATCCATCCCATTGCAGCGTGCCACACCCCAATCCAATCTACGCACCCCATTTCAATCCACCCAATTCCAATCCATCTCACTGTACCCCACCCCACTCCAATCCACCCCACTTAATCCATTTCACCACACTGTACCCCAATCCACCCCACTCTACCAAATCCAATCCACCTCACCCCATCCCAGTTCAGTCCACCTCACTCCAATCCAATCCATCCAATCCATTCAGCCAACCCCACTCCAGTCCACCCCACCCAATCCCACCAAACCAAACCCAATCCAATCCACCCCACTCCAATCAAATCCACCCCAATCCAGTCCAATCCACCCCCTCCAATCCAGTGACCCCAGTCCACCCCACTGGAATCCAATCCATCCCACTCAAGTCCAATCTAATACAGTACACTCCAGTCCAATCCACCACACCCCAATCCAGTCCACCCCAGCCCTATCACTCTAACCCAAACCACCTACCCCAATCCAATCTATTCCAACCCACTCACATCCACCCCAATCCAACCCATTCCATTCCACCACACTCCAATCCAATCCACTGCACACCAATCGACCCCATTCAGTCCAGTCCAATCCAATCCTACAGTCTTACTCCAGTCTAATCCATCCACTACCTCAATCCACTCCAACCCACTCCACCCTATTCCACCCCTCCACTCCACAGCACTTTCTCCCACTGAACCAACAAAGTCTGTTCCTCTCTACTCAACTCTATGACACTCTACTACCCCACTCCACTCTGACACTCCACACCACTAGCTTTTAGCCATGCTGAACAGCGGCCATACTTGTGTACAACATAGCAAAACACTTTGCCAAAGACAGTAGCTCTAGTATAGGCAAGACCTATTGGCTTTGCCAATGCTTGTTCTTTTTCTGTGCTGTGGAAGACCTCTTTCTGGACCAAAGCAACACATATGTACAAGGGAATTCTTTCACTTAAGTGCATTTATTCAATTAGGAATGACAATACTGAATAATCAGTCAGCAAGAGATCGAAGGAACATTTACCAATATTTCACACAACGCAGCAAGACAAGGCAACTCTCTGCTTCGCATGAAAGGGAAATATGATAAATGTGCCATATTTAGAAAGATATGGCTCATTTCTCCTGACTTCCTGAGCTTGTGCACTGTGAGTTATGAGCACGATTATTTTTGTGCAGGAAGGTACACCTTCTTGCTCATAAACAAGCCTTAAGGGCATTTTATTTTTCATGTTTGTATCAGAATGTAACATAGAAATATATATCTCCTCATTATGCCTGGGTATGGGGGTGTCCATTTTGACACATCACCAGTTTTACAAATCTTTTTGCCAAAATCCATGGGGGGATGCATGGAGAAGCCCATGCGCCACCCATGAAATGCATTCCTGCCACAAAGCAACGCAAGCCAAAGTTATACTGGATTTGCTAAACCACGCAGTAGCCATGCAAGGGGGTATTGCGTGGATTAGTAAATTCCAATTAAGGTCTTGCATTGAATTGCATCACCTGGCGTGACAAAAGGGCAATTCCAGACCTTAGTAAATCTGTCTCGAGTTGGTTAGTTATTCCAGGAAATTGTTTTGGAAATTCCATGCTTTATCAGCATTCTTCTATCTTCTCTCTTTTTGCTGGGCTTCACTGCTATGTTATATTGTTATGTTATGTTGTTATGAAATGATGTTATGTTATTATGTTGTTATGTTATTAAGTTGTTTGTCAAAAAATACCAGGGCACAACCAGTATAGTCCACAATGTTAATCCAAGTAATAGAGTAACAATCAAAGTCCAAGACACATTTCTGTAGTTGATTAAGGTTTATTCTTCTCAACAAACAGTAAATCCAAAATATAGCCGACACATGTTTCGTCATTTAGACTTTCTCAAGGCCAAAAGTTTCTTAAAGATAGTATCTGAGAGTGTTGAGAGGTACATATTCCCCCAGTTGTAATCAAAAGAAACAACTAGGAAGTCTTGAACATTCTGTGTTTTCTAAATCAGAGTGATTTTCAATGCATATGTCTGTAAGGAGTGGCCATGATAAGCCTTATCGACAGTGTCTTGTGCTGTGTAAAGTAAGGTGGTCGTATCTGATACTGCACAAGACACTGTTAATCAGGCTTCTCATGGCCACTTCTTACAGACATATACATTGAAAGATGACAGAAAATTCAGTCTGATTTAGAAAACACAGAATGTTCAAGACTTCATGACAACATGAGGGCTTACAACTGTCCCTGCCCCTCTGTACATTGTAGTTGTGTGTCACAAATTTGTCACGGCCACAATGGCTGGTTGAATGGTAATGCACTCCTCAAAGATAGTGGCTTTGGATGTCTCTCTTGGATACACATGATGAGACGAATACACTCCATTATTATGTCTGCTCACTAATGAAGGAGCATGTTTGCCACCACATGATTGTTAGGGCCACCGCATGTGTGCAGATATGTGTGTAAATTTCACTGGAGACCCATGGTATGTACATGTTAGCCATGCTATATTGGATGCAGTATCATCATGTCTGAGTGGCTTTACTTACTTATGTAATCTTACAAATAGTATTTGTCTTTGGAATTGTTGGACAGTGCACAGAATTTGAGCACATTTCTCCCTTCCATGCCTTACAGGTGGACCCGCACCCTACACTGTGGGCGAGGTGGCTTCATTCGAGGACCTCAACAACTCCAGTAAGTGTTGATATGTCTGTTATGTGTTGTGTTTTCTGGTGATATGTGATGGACTCCTGTGTGTTGAACAAATAACAAGGTGTGATGTGCTGGCCCATGATTTGTCTTGTTCCATGAGTGGGATTTCATTTTCTCACCATTTTAGAGAATGCTTATCCTATTGTCTTATTTAGGGATTCTCAGTCCTGTAGGCCCCGCAATGTGAATGGGGATGAGTCATGTGGATAACACTTGTATCAGCAAGAGTCGCACTGGACCTAATCTGTGATTTAGTCAGCCTGTCAGACCCACATTCTCCCAGAATGGGGCTGCAAAATGCTTACTCACAGAGTTCTGCTTCCCTATTCACTAATGTACTAATTAAACTGTAGGTTGAACTTCCTAGCAGCATGTAGCTCCACATGTAGTGCTACGAGTATGTAGCACTTGAATGCAATGGCCTAGGTGTGCATGCAAATCATGGTCAGGGGTGTTCTTGCATCTCTGTGTTAGTTGTAAGTCATGGCTTACTGGAAGTATATGATGTGGACAAAGGCCTGCATTACCAGACACGTGTGGTGCTGGGATTGGTCAAGGATTTGCTGTCTCCTATTTGTAGATACACCTTACCTGTAGTGTGTGTGTTGAGCCAAAAACATGTCCAGCTTTCATAAGCTTCCTGGGTGTCTATGTTGTTTGAAATTGTTAGTTGTTTCTCCAACCCCCCACCCTCAAACACAGGCATGGGTTTGTGAATAGTGTACCTAGGACTGATTATACAAGTTTGGTACACAGACATGTAAATCAGTGAATCTTTTGTCTGAACCTAGTATACACTCTCATGTTTAGCACATGAGTACTATACTAGCAAGTCCATTTACAACTTGCAGATCATGTGGCCCTAGATTTCCATCCCGTACAATGACATTTGTAGCCCTGGCATTGGCGGAGGATGTGCTGCATGATTGTTAGCTGACAACTGGCAGAACTCTGATGCCAAATCATGCCAGTTGTTACCCATCTTGTAGGGTTTGGATGTGCTATGTGTGATACAACCTTTGTAGGCTGGCCTGCCATGTACTTCCTCAGGGACATTCAATAATCTGTATGATGATATGAGCTGTTATAAGTACAGTAGATGTATTGTCTGATTTACTTCTTGTGCCATTTCACACAACGCAGTTCCTAATGTAATTTTTTTCATTTGTCTTCACAGCTGCTAATATGACACCCATCCAGGTGCGGGAATTCCAAAGGCAGGCAATGCGGTACCAGCATATACTGCAGGTAGAGTCGGGGTACCGAAGAATGGCCTGCAGATACTGAAACGAACGGGCCTCCGGATACTGGAGGGCATTCCCCACAGGGTGGCCCTTCTTTGCCCACCACAGCCACCACCAACACCACCACCACTGCCACCCAGGTGGCACCACCAACAGCTGTGACCGTTGTGGCAACAACATCAGCAAGTGCTCCAGGTCCTAGCACAGGACCACCTGCAGGGTAGCCCACAGACATTGACCCTACACAGCCCCACACTTCCTCAGCTGGCACACAGACCACCCCAGCTGCAGCTATTGACCCTGCTGCTTTTGTGGACATGCAGCGTAAAATGGACCGTGTCCTCAGAAAAATGAGTCGCCTGCGGCAGGATGTTTGCCATATTAACCGGCAGGTGGGGTCCATTAAGCGGACCGTCCGGAGGGCCAATGTTTAGACATTTTTATGGACATGATTCCCTCCCCTCCCTCCTCTTTCCTTATTCTTATACTTTGTGGGTTTAGGGGGCTTAGTGTTAGGTTAGTATAGGCTGTTAGTTTAGTTAGTGTTAGTGGGTTGGGGGTCCTGATTATTTCTACTGTTTCTTTTTGAGTGTGTGGGTGTGTGGGTAGTGGTCAATGTTGGGGTTCTTGTGTGTTTTGAAAAAAAATAATAATATTAAAATAAAAAAATAAAAAAAATATATATTTGTTTAGTATAGGATAGTATGTGTTTAGGTTACTATCTGTTGTCCTCCATGTGTCCCGTCTCATAAGGTGGGTGGGGGGGTTGATGTTTAGAACGTTTTGCTACATGTGATAAGTACGTTTAGCTTAGGTTAGTTAGGGACAGTTGTGGGTAATGAGTAGTTAGGGTAGATTAGGGTAGGCAAGTCTTTTCCCCGAGTTTTCTCTTCTGTTTTTACATTTTAATAAATATGTAGTAAACCCTTTACAGTATATGTGAAATGCTTGTAGATCAGGGCCTTGGTACGAGTGTACATGATTTATTTTGTATTACAATGTGTGTCCTATGCTATAAAAAATCCAAAATTAGCTGTGACATTGGCAGCTACCCCAAAGCTACCTTGCAAAGAATAGACCATTCATTGCAACCATCAATCACAGTTACTATGGTGTTTTTTACTATGGTGTTTTTTACAACGTGTTTTTTTTCAATAAGTATGTTTTCAATGTCACATACATGGCTTCCAGATTTGGTATTGGGGACACTGTGTTATGTATGACTGCAGTGTGATGTTCAAGGAAACCCTTATAAGCTGAGTGGTAGTAAGCACTCTTGTAGTATCGTGTTCATGACTCACATAGATCATTTGTGACACTGTTCAGCATGATTACTTATTTGGATATAAACTCAGACACCTTCATTCATGCAGTTTGTTGATTGTTTGCTTAGATTTGTGGGCAATGTTATATGTGTTAGTTTTGCATGGAGGCAACATTTTGCTGGCACCATTTAATGGCTTAGATATCCCTTTAGGAAGCATTATTCTGTCCAACACAGCATTATGGTGTATGGTTTCTCTTTTCATCAGATATTACCCTCAGGAAGGGCAGAGTATGGTAGAATCCAGGCCACTGTGCATAGTTATCAGCCTACATTATTTCAGGACAGTTGTATTGACAAGCTATGATATTTGACAGGAGGCAAAATTCAGTGATCTACTGCATGGTTGATGTGTCACATTACACAGAGACAAAGTGGTTGTGTAAGTGCTATTTATTGAAAAGTGCTGTAGTGCTATATGTACATTGTCCATGATTGTGAGCCCATTATAGTGACATTTTCCATTGTGATCCTACACAAGTGCTAAAGGAAAATGCATTTGACATGCTGGGGTGATGTGTCAGACAGTGCAGAGCTACAGGATTTGCCAATGAGTAAGTGAGAGACAATCATAAGGCAGGCTAACAAGATATACAGTGGTTTGCAGAACAGTTATTGAGTACAGTTGTTGCAAGACTGGCATGTTACAAAGTGCAGGACCTTGGTAATAGGTGGCCATGTGGCAGGGACTAGTGCTTCCGGGTAGTGTGAAGATGATCTGTTCCATGTCTTATTCTTTAGATGTGTGTGTTGCCTCCGTGTCCTTGGCGGTGGTGGTTGTGAAGGGGCAACACACACCTCAGTGTTTGAAGACGTGGAGTCAGACATCGCGGTCGCTGCTACCTGTGAAGGTCTTCAGGGCAGTACTTCTGCAAAGAGGATCTGCTGGTTCTTAAGAATAGCAGCCACATCACGATGGTAGGCAGCCAGGTCGGCCCTGAGGGGGTCATGATTGCATTTGTGCATGCAGTGGAAGGTTTGGGGTGCGAGGTGTTGTGGCAAATCCCTTACTGCAGTGGTGAATTCCTTTACAGTTTATTGTAGTCCTTGCAGGATGGATGTTAGCACTTGCATGGCTGCTGCCTGATCTGCAGTTGACATCATGCACGAACGCACCCCCTCTAGGCTGGCTGCCATAGTTTGCATCCCCACCCGCACCTCCTTGGCCAGCTCCCGCTGTACTCCGACTACAGTTCTCTCAAAGCTGGTGCCTGTGTCATCTGAGTCCTCAGCTGTATTGGAGCTGGCAGGTCTTACAACTGGGGTTGTGGGTGGGTCCTCTGTGATGGCTGCTTGTTCTGTGATCCTCCTTGTGACTGAAGGTGGGGTCTGGAGGGTTCTAAGTGTAGAAGCAGAAATCTTGCATACCCATCTCAGGATACAAACAACCGTTAGCCAGCTCTTCCTGGTAGACAAAAAGGTTTATTTAGAAACAACAGACACATGTACATGGAGACTGAGCAGCATAAGTCAAGCTCGAACAGTCTGCATAAGAAAGCAATACATGGTCTTTTATAATATCAAACCACAAACAGAATCAAGCATTTCATTGGTCCTTGACATTGACGTATGATAATTTCTTCACTATTGCCAAAGGTGCTACAGTCAATTCTTCATAACGCACCATATATAGTAAATTGAAGCACAGACAAGGAAGTTACCTAATATGTCCTACCTGTCTAATATTGCGTGATACATCTTACGACAGAACTGAGAACAGCACGTACACAAATGGTATCTTCAAGAAGGAAGACTGCTTCAGCTAGCATGCAATGACAATGATATTTCATGGTGGCTGTTCTAATGGCAAGCCTTACAATATAGTGCGTTTCAGGCAATATCAGAAACATATCAGTAAGCATAGTTTGTGTTAGTTGTACATTGTCCCACAAAGATAGGCCCAATTGTCATTGTGTATCACAGGGCCCATTAGGCACAAGTTGGTAAAGAACCGAAATGTGATTCCACACAAGGACATCTTGGAGGGTCTGGTGGCTGATGTCTGTCAGCTCGTCATCCATGTCATCAGGGTAGTCCTGGACAAGCATATCCGCAGGAGATCCATCGTCCTCTGCAATGAAATAGGGTACAATTAGTGTATCTGTGTTGTGGCATTGGTGATGTGACGTGCCTGCCTTGTGATGATTTCACATTGTGATCTTGTTTCCTGTTCATTGCTCCTGTCTTTCTGATGGGCATTCTCCCAGGCCTATGCCCCACCTGCACGTCACATGTAGTGTGGTAATTTTTTGGGCTTGTCGGCATTATCTCCTCTAGGCCTTGGTTTAGTGCAAATAGTGATTTGCCACCTTCTTGTCCTACTCAACCCTCCGTCTACATCCATTCTCATGGTGAGACCTTTCACTGGCTATGGGTGCTCTGATGGCACTAGCAGCACACTTAACAATCTGGACCTGCCCCAGTCTCTGATCTTTTACATCCACTTATATGGAGTTGAAATGAAGTGTGTCCTATGCATTGTTATGGCATGATATGGATGTTAGCATTGGTAATGTGTACAGCTGATGTTGGTGAATGTGTGGACATTTGATTGTCTTGATAGTCGTAGCAGTGTCCTATTTCCTCCTCTGACTCTGCAGGTGTATTTGAGTGACCAGTTACATGTGTACTCCCCCTCAATGCTGTTGTCTGAGCAGTATGCCATTTGGGATGTTGCATTGTGACCCAGGCACAGGATGGACCCTGGCATATGCTGCAGGGGTGTGACCTTAGTGCTGTGTAGCTCCTAATGCTGATGACATTGGCTGATGCTTGCGGCAACTATGGGAATTCACAATTGACAGGACTGGAACATTTGTCTTGTTTCAGGGGATTGTTAAAGTTGTCATCCTCAACCCACTAATTTAGGTGTGTATGATCCATGGGGACGTTACTGCCATTGGCTACTTGAGCTGCACACACAGCAGAGGTGGTAGTGGCAACTGTTGTCACTGTTACATTCCAGTTGTTGGTATGGCTAGAGGTTGTTAATTGGGCCCTAGTTAATGTAGGGGGGATAGTGGCTGACGTGTGACAGGATGTCAGTTTGACGTTGTGCCCTTCCCTCCTGGCGTGGCTTTAACTTTGCTACATCGTTGGCATGGCAGCATACCCCCATGGAACTGTTGCTGGTGTTGTGTTATGGTGTTCCCCAGCTTCTATCTGTACAGGCCATGCCCCCACGCCGTACCCCTTTACCCATGCCACTCCATGTATATGATGACTTCCATGCATTTTGTAGTCGGTATCCCCCCCCCCCGGTTGTAGTTGACATTAGTGCATTTTAATTCCACATATGACTTACCCTGCATGTGTATTGTCTCCTGGTAGTCTGCACTGTCCTGTCCTTGAATCCCTGTGACGATCTCCTCAGGGATGACGGCTGCGACCATCTTCTCCATGTGGTCCAGGGGCTCCTGGTGTGATGGACTCCCACCTCCAGTCTGCAGTGCTGCCTTCCTGTTCCTGGCCATCTTTTCGTTGGTCCTGCGCTTGCATTCATGCCAGCGTTTCTTGCACTGGATGACTGTTCTGCATACGTCTGCCACACTGTTAATCTTGTCATCAATTTGTTGCCATATTGCCTCTCTCCTACTGATTGGAAACTTTGAGGTGACAAACAGTTGGTGCTGCTGTTCCGTCACCTCTTTCACCAGGATTTCTTGCTCCTCTGCACTGAAGCAACACTTTCTTTTCTTCTTCTCCCTGTCCTGGTTCTTGTGTGGGTCCTCTTGGCTGGTTCCTGGTTTGTTGTTATCTTCCTGGGGTCTGTACAGGCATCTGGACTCCATTTTGGCTCTCCTCTGCTGAAATGGCTGTGTTTGCAAGGAATTTTGACGCTATTGCATCAAAAAATGCCACATATCCAGTTTGCGGTGTCGTAAATCGACCCAGAGTCATTCCTGCCGCGTTAAGGTTGTTTTCCTTTACGACGCGACTCTGCGGTGTGCGCAAAAAAAAAAAAGACTTACACCTGTGGTTTGTGCCACTGTGCGTCAAAGTATAAATTTGACGCCCACACGGCGCACCAAAATGGCGTTAGCTGGCGGTAATATTTTTGATGCAAAACTGCGCCGGCACAGTTTTGCGTCTAAAAGTATAAATATGGGCCTAAGTGCGGCAGAAAAATCAGTGCATCACATCCCTGAAAATGAAGCAGAGTCTGCCCAATGACAGCTGACTTACAGCTTGCACGACTCACTGACAACACTCGTGTCAGATGATGACACATAGCATTTACCTCAATGGAGCCCGCCGACGACGTTGTGACCTGACTGCATGGAAAAGATCGACGCATTGTGCCCTCAGCATCGCCGCATCACTCCACCAAATATACTCTTTCAGCAGACCCTGCATTGGTTCTGTTGCCGTCCTGCCCTCCATCGCAATCAGCCTGCATTTTGGATCTGCACTGGTCCCTCGCGTCCTCAAGTCACATTTTGACCAATTGTGACTTCTAAGCACTATTTTCACTTTTAGCGCCTCATTACAAATTTGGCAGTCAGACCAGCTGACCGCCAATGCCACAGGGAAACGCATTGTCATACTGATGCCGTCCCACCTTCCTTATTACAATGTTCCAGCCTGGCTGACTGGCGGGAACATTGTAAACTGGCGAGAACATAGTAATAGATCATTCCCACCGGTCAGTCTGGTGGGAACAGTTCTACAATATAGGACTACCTAAATCGTAGCACAGCGGGGGCCAACCAGCACCCTCAAAATGTGATCTGTCTGCAAAGCAGTCAGTGCTCATTCAGACCGTGCCAGGCCAGAGGCCCCTGGCACTGGCTTTCCACCAACCTTTTAATGGCAGGGTCCCCGTCATGAAAAGGCAGGCAGAAAGTGGGGTTGTAATCAGCCAGCCTGCGTTAAGTACAGCGACGGCCTGGCTGGTTACGACTACGACCACCGTCACATCGTTGGGAGCCTTGTTACTGGCAGAGAAGGTGGTCCCCTGGTGGTCCGACCGGCAGGGTTGTAATGTGGTGGTCGGACCACCTAGAGTGCGGTGGTCTGACGGTCACCGCAAGTCTAACGGTCCTCGGATCACCAGACTAGGAATTAGGACCCTAATCTTTAAAAATGTATATCTCGACTTCCACTAGATGGATTGGTGTCGTTTTGATCTTGTTTTACTCAGATAAATATTTTTTTTTTTCTAACGTGGTATGGAGTATTCTGTGATGTTTTCACTGTGTTACTGTATGAGTTATTGCACACATACTTCACACATTGCCTTCTAAGGTAAGCCTGCCTGCTCTGTGCCAAGTTACTATAGGGTGAGCACAGGATAATTTAGGATTTGTTGTGACTTACCCTGACTAAGATTGTGGTCCCTACTTGGACAGGGGGCATACCTCAGTCAACTAGAGACCCAATTTCTAACAAAAGGCAAATATATATTATTTATAGATGATTGTGCATCTCTCTATGTTATGTGTCATAGGCACATCTGTTCTCTTTTGGCACTTTCAGCTCCTTTTTACTTGTATTGGCATAAGCGTACAAGTCCCAGAATGCAAGAATGCAAAAAAAGCAGAATGATCTACTATAAGACAACTTGAGAACTCTGTAAGGTTTTCCTTCAGTTAGGTAAATCGTAACGAATTAGTGATAGTTCTAAAATGATGATTGTGTTGGCACACTAACATATAATCTGTCTTATAGGCTTGTGGCATGTGCAAATGCAGTCCTTCTATGGCAGTAATTATATGGAAGTAAGTTAAGTTATTATAGTTAGAGCGTCTTGGCGCTTTCGCTATGGCAGTCCTGTTTCTTGCACAATGTCTCTGCAAGTTTCAGCATATGAACTGGTTTTCGGAGAGGGTAGAAAATGCAAAGGTAGGCAAGATTTCCTGTATTTTGTTGCAGCATTATTAGCCCTTTTAAAAAGGCAATTTAGTCAGCACATATTTCCTGTGTAAAAGTGGCATTTAATTCCCTGTATTGACTAGTGTCTGGCTTTCATATGTTGTTGTGCGCTGTCAATTAGGTCCTTCTGTACCCGTTAATCGCTGCAAAATTAGAGTCCTCCTTCAAAGTTTGTGGCCTGTGCCAGTTTTTTATTTAAAAAATCTGGTCACCTTAAGTATAAGGCACCTGACATTATGCTTTACTTGACCTTTCCAATTATAAATTGTTGCAATGAAAGTTCACCAATCTGTCTCCTGGATTTCCTTTTAATTCAGACTTGTTTACCACTGACAACATCCTCCCCAAGAACACGCAATATCACATAAAAACACTTGACCCAATCCTTACACCCCTTCATGAATATGTTTCCATTCGAACATGGCTTATTTTACGCCTCTGGTAACTGAGAGGATTACTGATGAGTATAAATAGTTTAAGAACTGCAGATTTCTCCAACATAAGAAGTTACAGATCTGCAACAGCAAACACCAGGTGAAGGGTAGATAATGGGCATTACCAGACTTTATTTACCTTGTACATTTGCTGACATATCTAAACTTGTATGATCCCGGGCTTCCACAAACTTTGATCTTGCCTTTTTCCAGCCCGGAAAATTAAAGGAGTTTTTTTCCAGCACCGGGCCAGAGTACCTTCCTTTTGTGGGAAGTGAAGTGGGACCAATCATCACTGTTGTAAATAGCCATCTTTTGTGTGGTATTACACCAGACTTTCTACTTCTGTTGCTGAACCGTTTTTTCGGCCACAAAACTCGGTGCACTAGTGCTTAATCTGTAAAAGAAGGACTGCGTGTGCCCAAAGTTCTACTCAGAAGTCTGTGGTCATCACAATTAAATGTCATCATGGAGAATACCAGGCTGTGTAGTCTTCAATCCGTCCTCATGCCTCTTTAAGCCACGAACAGACACCACCTTCCAGTTATCTCACTAGTGAGGTTTCCTGCTTGTTCCCCATGTGACTGTTTTTCCTTCTTTCACTTCCTTGTTCTTTCCTCTTTGTGGGTTTTTCTCTCTCTTGTTCTTGGGAAATGTCTGATCAGTAAAAAAAAGAGTTGCACCCCCCTGCACTGTCCCCCACAGCTCAAATTAAGCACAACTGTACATTTTCACCCCTGCCAAACAGCGGTAAAGTGCTTATGCATTCCTTTCTAAACATGGTAGAATTGGCATATGCCTGTACCCGGGGTCAGCAAATTAAAAGCTACCAGTAAACTATAGCACTCATTTTGCCACCCACTGCAGTAGTCCTATAAAGCATATCTCCAGGCCTTTCACTGAAGCCTGGGTGTGCAGTTTTAAACTGCCATTTCAACCTGTCAAAATCACTCTTTTGACAGGTTACACCTTGCTTTTTAATATCTAGAAGTCACCATAGGGTAGGCCCTATTGCTCAATAAGGCAGAGTGCATGGGATTTAAAAATAAGACAGGTAGAAAATACTTGTTTTTACATGTCCTGGCAGTGAAACCCCTCCCCCAAAGTAATTTTTCACTGTGGCAAGGCTGACTCTCCCTTAGAAAAACACTGGATAACGTTATTATATCAACTTACAATGTTTAATTCCAAGTTGGGAGCAGCTAAAAAATGATACAATGGCCCATTTCAATGCTAATTTAGAGTTGAATCTAAAGGTAATGACAGGAGGTGTAATATTGTTAAAGTAAAGACACTTTTAGAAAGTTGTCTCTTTTTCTGCCAAAACCAAAAGCCCTTTCTGACAGTGTGCAACAGCCAAATGATTACTGATGACTTCCCTGTGGTATTGTTCCCAGACAGTGGACAAAAGGTCCTGCATGTGGGCAGGGAGATTCCCTGCTTGAGATAATTGCTTTGGACCATGTGCCCAGCCCTCTCAGGAGCTTCAAACGATGCCTGTCCAGCAGATGAAGCTCACACTTAGGTCTGTCTCCCTTTTGTTTTTCTAGTCAGGCTAGCTCCATCCACTGTTGGGGGGGAAAGCCTCAGGCTGGTTTATGTGGTGAAAAAAAGATTGCCCCTCACCCTCAGGCTGGCACCAGAGTTAAAAGTGGCACAGGCAGAACTCTCCTCAGAACTCTCCTAGAACTGTGAAGAACCAGAGCAAGGTCTGCCCTGCTGTCTGATTCCTGAAGAAAGACTGGACCTGTTTGTCTTTAACCCTGGAACTGAGCATACAGATGAGTTGGCTGGCCTCCCATTAATGCTAAAGGGACACAACAAACTCCTGCTTTACAGCTGACCAGTCACAGCCCTGCATGGACACCAATCACTAAAACATGCACACTAGAGCAGTGGTTCCCAACCTGTGGTCCGGGGACCCCTGGGGGTCCACGAAGCCTTCTCAGGGGGTCCGCCACTGTTTAGAACATTAAAAAATATTAGCAAATATTGACAAATTAGGTCCCCAGCTTCCAGTAATGACTCAGACGGGGGTCCCGGATTCCAATGATGATTTAGTGGTTCCATTAATGTTTCCCTCCTGGCTTCTTGAAGTCCCTCGCAGTGCTCCTCCGCTCGTCCTCCACACCTCTGTCTCCTCCTCGGTGTCATTCTTCCTCAGCTCCCATCACTGTTCTGCTCCTTCCGGTCCCATTGAACAATGCTGTTGATCCCAGCACTTCCTCTTCAATCTCCTTCATGGTCTCTGATATGTTCCTTTGGTCTGTTGATGGGTTGACGTCAGTGAGAACTGCTGGACCTCAGCCATGTTCCACACCAGCTCTCAAACTCACATCCATATTGCAGTCACCGGACTACAGGGACCCTTTTGGTTCCTAATGGACTCCGTAGAACTGAGTTTGCAGGCTTGGGAGTATGCTTCACCCAGGGCCCCTTGAATGCCTGTGAAAGGGGCCACGTGCCCCCTCCCTCTTAGTTAAATTTTGCATCTTCACCCTGGTCCCTGGCCTACCCAGGCGGCATTTTTTTAAAGGATCCACAACAGATTTAGGCCACAATTGTTTAAAAAAAATACACATGTTTGGCCTCACGTGGTGTCCCTCTGGCACCCCACCATCAGGCCTAGGGCGTTATGGTATGCCTACCCTGCTCCCTTATATCTTTTTTTTTATTTTTCTTAGGACTCTGGCCCGAGTTCCGACTTCTAAGATAGCTGCCATCACTTCCTGGTCTAGGTGGTGGCGGACAATCAGATTTCTTCATGAGTGTCAGAGTCACCAGATCCTCGGGGTCGGTGCACATTCCCAACACTTCCACCACAAGACAGCTCCAATACTCTGATTAGATTTGTCACAGAGTCTAAGAGAGTCCAAGTGGGGAAAAGGGGATTAGGAAGGGAACAGCTGGGAAGGAGACCTGTAGGAAGCAAAACGGTTAAAACACACAACATCAAAATTACCTCTCATGAAATCAGTACTAGGCTATGACTCTAAGCATCATCATTCTGAAAACATGAACAACCTAAGAATAGACTTAAAATGACTAGGCTTCAAGATGACTCAATACCTGTGAGTGAATCAAGAAAGGTTAAATGAAACTTTCAAATTCAAGTACTTTCTTTTGCATCAGAAAACAATCTGAATAAGTTCTGAACCATCATATGTATCTTTTTTAAGGATACATATCAGGAACACACAACATTCCATCTAGAACTCTGACCTTATTGTTTTTCTCTCAAAATTTTGGAACATGAATTGCGCACATTGAGATTTTCACATAGGTAGTAAACACCATAGAAGGATTGTGCACCATGAATAACATAACGTAGATTCAAGAAATAAATCACGCAACTTGTCAACTCGAGTACTACCAAGCAAATGCCTTAGAATGGTAGCGTACAATGAATAGCATGAATTAAGCACGAGGAAAGAATCGCGCATCTTGCCAATTCGAATGCCACCATCTAACTGCCAAGGAATGGTAGCGCACAATGAATAACATGAATTAAGCACGAGGAGGGAATCGCGCGTCTTACCGATTCAAGTGCCACCATGTAATTGTCAAGGAATGGTTGCACACAATGAATAACATGAATTAAAAACGAGGAAAGAATTGCGCGTCTTGCCGATTCGAATGCCAACATCTAACTGCCAAGGAATGGTAGTGCACAATGAATATCAAGGGTTAAATCACTAGAAAGCAAATTGCGCGTCTTGCCGATTCGAATGCCACCATGTAACTGCCAGGGAATGGTAGCGCACAATGAATATCAAGGGTTAAATCACTAGAAAGCGAATTGCGCATCTTGCCGATTCAAATGCCACCATGTAACTGCCAAGGAATGGTAGCGCACAATGAATAACATGAATTAAACACGGAAAAAGAATCACGCGTCTTGCCGATTCTAGTAACAACATGTAAATGCCACGAAAACGTCCAAGCGCACATTCACACGTGCAAGAGTAATTGTTTGTCATGTAAGAATAAGGCCCAAGAATTCGAGCGTACTCGATAACGGGGTAGGGAGCCCAGCCCAACCTCCGTCTTACCTCCCTGCTTAAGAATCACCAATGTAGTATGAAGGGCAGAGGCCTGGAAGATCTAAGTAGGCCACCGGAACAGGAGCTCAGGAAGTTGCTGCTGCTCTGCACCGGGACCTCTGAATAGTGAGCACGTGGAGCTGGGCTGGCTCCCTTTTATAGAGTCTTGGCAAAGCCCACAACCACACCCAGGCATGCTGCAGGGAAAGCTTCTAGAAGGCCCTGGAAAGGGACCAAACCCTGACACACTCTGAAAGCCTGCAGCAATACTTTGCAAATGAACAGTATTTATAAGCACCTTAAAAATAGGTCTTCAAGATTGAACTCTGCAATGCAAAAGGTTAAACAACAACATATCAGCACAATACATAAATTATGTTGTTTTGAGAGTGCTGGGTTTTTGCATTCTAGTCGCCCGTAGAGCGCGCACTGCCCTGGTGTTGACAATGAGATCTGTCAGCTCTGCAGATCCTCCATGGCATAATATATACACTTTTTTAAAACCCTAAACTATTGAATGGATTTACACAAAAACACAAAAAGCACTTTTTCTGAACCAAGATCTGCATAGCTGTGTATGAATTTCCTATCAAAAAGGGTGATGGGAAAAATATGTTTTGGGGCACCCCTTTTTCTCTGTTAGACACAGGCTGTACAAAATTCGATACAGAAGTATTACAGTAGTTACTCGCCGCTATGTAATCTATGACTCAAACTAACATACTCACTGGATGATGTCATGGAACGTGTCATGGGTGATGTAATATTTGAGGTCATAAGCAGTGCATGGTGGGGGCTCAAGTTATAGTTAGCTCTGCCAACTAAAACCGGTGAATTTCTGTGGTTGTTCTAGTTAAAAATGTTAATGTATTCACTGACATCTTAACCTAACTATAACGTTAAATTAACCTTTGTGTTTTTCAGTGAATTTCTAAGGTTTCATTTTAAACAAAAACAGATCTTTCTGTCACACCTAACTATAATGTAAGTTTAACCTTTGTTTTTTTAGTGCATTTCTAGGTTTTTTTTTACCAGTAAAGTAATATTTTATTATATAAGTAAAGCCAACCCTCCCCTGTGGGTAGTTGGACACAGGACCTGGCCACAGACAACACCCCACAGGAACTTATGGGGGCAAGTGGCCCCCTTCACTAGCCTTTTTGAAACCCATTAGGCACTGGGGTCCCCAGGGCCTCATTTATTTTAAAGGCTCAGAGTCCCATGTGGCCCCCAGAGCCTAGTTAGGTGCTTAGGTGCTAGGGACCTCATCCTCCAAGTTCTTTTTTTTTTTTAATGGGGAGGGGCTTTTTGGGGCCCTGGAGATCCCATCCCAAATGGTCTTATGTTTATTAAAGGGGTGGGAGGCTGATTGGCCCACTTTCTCAAGCCTTATCAGGCCCTGGGAACCCCATAATCCAGGGCCATATTTTAAAGGGGAGGGAGGAGCACACCCCCTTCCCTGAGCTTGATTAGGCCTTGGGCCCTAGGGCCCTATATATTTTCAAGAGGAGAGGGCAAGTAGCCCCAATACCTGAGTCTCTTTAGGCCTTGGGGGCCCCAGGTCCTTATTTTATTAAAGGGGAGGGGAGCTGTGTGGCCTCCCTCCCCAAGCCTTGTTAGGTCCTGGGGAGCCCATCCCCCAGGGCTATTTTTTCGTTAAATGAGAGGGCGGCCATTAGTCTTAAGAAAAATGCAAAAGAAAGAGCCATAACAGGCAAGGTAGGGATTCCAACATCCCCTAGGCCTGGTGATGGGGTCCCTGAGAAAAACTGTTATATCCTGGGGGTTGCCTTCCCAGGACATTGATAGTGAGCCAGCCTTGGAGAATGGGATCCCTGAGGCCTTTAGAGGCCACACAGCCCACTCTCCTTTTTGTTGTGATTTGTTGTGATCCTCAGTGGTCTACAATGGCTCATGTAGGGGGCGTGCCTGCATCCCTCTCCCCATTTTCAATAATTCCAGCCTAGGTGTGAGCTTCCCAGACCTGTGATGGCTTGGGGAGGGGGTACATGCATCTCCCCTCTACTTGTTCCATTATTTCAGACTTGGGGGTGGTCTTCCTGGGGCGTAGGAAAACTAGGGGAGGGGGCTGCACACGTCCTTCCATTAAGAAAACAAAGCACCCCTGGCCGCGTTTTTTTTTTTTTTCTACTAACCCAGCAATGCAATTTTTGCATTTTTTCCGCTGTGTGGTGGGTCCCTCAGGGTTTCCTTAAGGGGGTCTAGAGGATAAGGGTATCCCCAGCCTGCCACATTAGATTTTATTTTTGACACGTTCAGGACTGGGGACTAAGAACCCGAGTCCTGTAATAGCTGCCATCAACATTTTTCTCATGTCGCTGGCAGCCAATCAGAGCACTGATCCCAGAGGAGTGAATTGGTCAAAGGGAAAAATGCTCCATGGACCAATCAGAACACTCTGTTTTTAAGATATCTATATTGGTTTTAATTTTAATTTCTCAAAACTACTGAACAGATTTACACCAAATCAATAAAAGTACAATTTACGCACCAAAATCCAGCTTTATGCCAAAATTGGTGTAATTTCATTCAACAGTTTTTGCTATAGCCCTCCTTAAAGATGTCTATGGAAAATGCATGGGGATATTGTGTTTTGGGACCCCCTTTTTTCTTGGCCCCATTTGACGGATCACCCTGAAACTTTCCATGCACTAAGTGGTAAACAAGTAGCACCTTTTTGGAAAGTTCCTTGGAGATTCATCAAAAGGTGCCAAATTTATTAGTAACACAAAAAACCCTTTCCGTATGGAGCAGCTGACTTAATATATATATCACTTTTTCCATAGACAGAGCATTTTTTGTTATGCCAATAAAGAGGGGTCCCAAAACATCTTTTCCCCATTCTGTATCTATGGGGACTTTATATTCATTAGACATGGCTACAGCCCGGACCGTTGAGCGGAATTACATGAAATGTGATAGGAAGCTATGTCTTGGTCAGCAGATCGTGCTTTTTGTGACAGTGTAAATATATTCAGTAGATTTGTAGTTGTTTAAGGTTAAAAGAATATAGATATATAGGGATACAGATTCTCCACGGATCCACCCGCAGTGGATCCAGGAAAAAAGCAAGGCCCTGGTTGGCTGGCCACAACCTGACAGAAAAGTTGTAGCCGCCATTTTGTTTGATGCATCAGCTGGGGAATGAGAAAACAAGAGTGCAAAAACACATAAGGGGTCATGATACAGGTATGTTGATCCCATAGGACACATAGAGGGGTCTTTTAGGAACCTCTCATGGGCAAAAAAATGCCCATTTGTTTTTTTGTCCGATCCACTGCAGGGCTTAGCACAGCCCCTCTGTACATTTGCGGTAGATCCACAGATCAAGAGAAAAATGGAGAAAAAAACCCACTGCATCCAACCCGTTGCTGCACACGACTTTTGGTCGTGCACTGCTTGGGTTTGGGTACATGTGAGAGCTTTGACTGTAGGTCCTGATTGTAGGCCGAACCCTGAAGCCAGCACCCAATGTGCACAGCCAAAGGCTGGACGCAGCACTAGTTATATTAAGATGCATATTAAATAAACCATAGAAATCAACTGAAAAAAAAACAAAAGTTACATGGAGGTTATAGGTTGGTTCTGAATTTACTCACATAAAACCATACAAATATAGTTTTGGTTAACTCAAGTAACTATAGCTCGTGCCCCAGCCATGCACAGTTTTCTCATCAATAATTTTATTACAAATGTTGCGATGATATTATCAATGATGTCATAGAAGATGTAATGAATGATGTAATATCTGGGGTAATTAGCAGTGCATAGTGAAGGCACAAGTCAAGGCCATAGCTGAACCTAAGAAACCTGCCTCACAAATTAATGCGGGCATAAGGCTGGAGAGCAACCTTTGTAAATCAGTGTTTGGTATTATCATGATCCATTTCTGAAGCATTTCAGTTCTTTCTTCCCCCGCTGTTACCAGCAAGTGAGAGCCGGGTTGACAGTGAGCCAGGTAGTCTCAGTGGGCTAGAGCTAACGCACTGCTCATGTACACTACAGACCCTGGTGCCCCATACAAGGGACAGGCACTCCCCGTTAAAGAAACAAAAAGTTTCTGATGGACATTTTATTTTAAAAAGGGTTCCATGGACCTGGCATGGCCACATCAAAGTCTTGTGGAAAGGACATCCTGGGGTGAAACGTTTTCCCATAAGACCCAGAAGCAGCCTATAAAAATTTGAGTATTTGGTGGAGAGTTCCCCAGGAGGGCAACAACACTGCAAAACATAATGATTTGTTCTGGGGGCCAACTAGGAGATGTGGTGAGCCCCAGGACATTCAAAGAACCCCTCCTTTAAAATTATTGGCTCCACCCTAAGCCTTCCAGATGCAAGCAAGAGTGACCTGGGGAGACTTTCTGTTGTTCTTCAAGAACCCCTTATGGTGAGATCTTTGATGCCTGGCTTATGGGTGGATGGTGGTTTGTTCTTCGGTTCCGTTGTTGCTTTTCTCCTAGGTTAAAGATAGGAGAAATACTCATATGCTGCATAATATTGAACATTGAACACTTTCTTTGCATGTGTATGGTTGATAGTATATCACTACATATATTGTTGAATCTCATTGAAGGGTGGTGCCATCCTGAAATGTTTTAATATTGGCTGTACTGTGTTTTGTTTCTATAACTGTGCCTTTAAGTATTGTATTAACACATAAGGGTGTGTGAAATTTGCATTATTTGCTTTCAAGTAATTATGTGAAAGTTTTAGCGAAATTATACAAAGTTATGCCACATACAGATCTGTCATTTAGCGCTATATTTTAGCATGAAATGTGACCATGCATCAACATTTGACACAGCAACTCATTTCGCTTTAGAACAAAGGACAAAAACCCCAAAACACAGCCAACAACAGCCAATTCCGTTCTGTTCTTCCTGTGCATTACCAGTACACTTTTACCACGAATGCTACGTAATTACACTCGGACAAAGCATAACTTTAACTGCACCCCTTATGTGGTGTTAGTCTTGAGAGAGCGTAGCTTATATAATCTATATTAATATGAAATGTTCATGAATTAATGTGTGATAATGCCGCATAGAAACTGTAGTAATGGATTTTTTGCTTAAACTTGCACTTGAAATATGACCACGGGGAGTGGCCGCCAATGTATACGTAGACTAATAAAAATAACTAAATGTTTATAAATTATTATACTGAATAAGTTTTATACTAATTATTAACGATTGCATTATTGAATTTGTGCTGAAATCCTTGTAGACCTTAAATTAGCATGAGCTGAAGCTTAGCTGCTTGGCTCTCATATTAAATGTATTTTTCCTATCTTGCAGTGTGCTGACTCACAAAAGGACATGACCTCTTGTTTTCTTCAAACTAGAAGCTGAATGTAACCATAGTAGTTCTCACGCAATTCATATTGCTTGTAAAAAATGTTAGTCAAAATGCAACAGTGTAGATTAATGTAATGTACAAGGTCGTTTAAACCAGTGAAGACAATGGAGCTACTGACCAAAAGATGTGCAAAGAATTACAGAAGGATGAAATCATACCGGACGTGCTACCTCTGAAGACGTCAATCATATGGACCAATAAAGTGTCTGTAAACTAATATGGGGTGAAACATTAATGACATCATCTGTTTTCTTACTGGGTGAAGATAGTGGGGTATAACCAATGACCATGAAATTTTAGGGGAATGTACAACGAAAAAGGGATAAAAACCCATGACATGGGGAGCCATTTAGAATTAGGCAGGGAATGCTATTGAATTTATCCAGAAACTTTGTCATTCTGTTTGGTGACTTACTTTGGCTTTACTTAAACCATCCTTTTCTTAAAATTGCCCATTTTACACTTTACCTCCTTATGAGGGAAGTTCCCCCTTTTGCCCCGGAGCTGAGTTCTGATTGATGGCGATTTGACTGATGTCCTGAAGACGAAGACTGAACCTGTGCGCTGACCTAAATCTTGGAGGGTAACTATGACAATGAAATTGTGATTTCTCCGTTTGCTTTTCCTTTCTAGGTACCAACTGCTTACTTTTGACAGAGACCGTAGCTAGATGTTTTCCAAATTGGTGTTCTAAATTGTTTTGCATGAAGCCCAACATGCCAATGCTAATTAGTGGTTAGGACAGGTGTTCACTAAATTGACGCAAAAAGACAAACGACTGAATCTATGCTTTGTTGAACCGACACGTTATTGACACTCTGCTAAATTGATCTATGTTCACGCCGTGTTATATTTTGATGTTTGTGATTCTCGCCTTAATGAAATCTTATCCAAGTTGCCATATCGGGACAATGCTATCATGTTTCTTGGTTTTGAGATTAACGCATTTGCTCTTAGAATTATAATAAATAGGGAATAAAATTCGTAAACTTCTACTAAACTGGTGTGGTTATTCATGACTGCAAGGTCATGGTGGTGTCTTGAATCGATTAATGACTTTGACTAAAGTAAAATGCATTGTGGTAATAAATATTGATGACATTATTGACGTATTGATTGACATGTTGATTAGCTATCTCATCCTAAGGTGTCTCTCAACTGGGTCAAAAGATTCATTGGCCTAAAACGAGTCCTAATGTGTAATAAATTATCATAACGGGACGCGTTATCAGTCTCACAGGGGATATTGTGTTTTGAGGACTCGGATCTATTTGGCACGCAGACCTTTTGAGGTGCATCCAGTACAAGGTACATTTAAGGGCTTAACTAATCTGTGTATCTTTCTCTATTTTGCAACCTTGTTAGCTGTGTGGCTCTTCTGAGGTTGTCACTGAAGGAATTTCCACCTGCCACTTCTGTACCTATTTGTTAATTTGAGTTTAGTACCTAATCATGTGTATAATAAAATACGTTTTGTTGTTATAAGAAAAAGGATTGAATGTACTATTATTAAGTGCTGTTTATGATATGGAGTTCTCGGGCCTATTCCACGGCACCTCACCTGAGCAAGCCTTTTACTGCTTTGCCTTACTGCCCTGAGAGTCAAATGCTAAAAAGTGGAACTTGTTACGTGTTTGAGGCTCCTCGGTACAGGGGCCCTAGGACACCAGTGGCAGAGGCAAAATATCCCATTTATTGTAATAAGGGCTCAGTATTACCCATCTGCCCTTGCACCCTCGAACCCAGATGTCTTTCAAAAACAACTTGCAATGACTGCATTCTGTTTTATCATAAAGCAGCTGAACCTAGATGTTCCGTAGTCCTCTAATATAGAGACTCTACTATAACAATATTAGTGAATTGCTTTATATTGCCTTATTTCTTCTGCCTGTGGAGCAATACGCTAATGTTCTGGATTTCTAATACAGATGCGGGCTTTCATGATCCATGCTAGATTGTATTAAAAACCACAGACTAAAGAACATGCATTGCATTTACAATAAATGCACAAAGATTCATTTTTTGTAGCTTTCATGAATCTTTGGCATGTTATCTTCTTCACGCGGACCTTCTCTAAGGATTGACCCGTGATCCTGTAATTATGCAGGAGCCTACTTAACAATACTGCCCGCGGACAGTACCCATGAAGGTAATTTCAATGCCTAAATTTCGCAAGGTACAGTTGTTGCTAAATCTATAACTACTACATAACACATAGCACCTTAACGACAAAGTTGGTGCATAATAAAAACAAAGTAAAATAAGTTAGATTTAATTGAACTAGGTAAAGGAATATATTACAAAACATACTATAATACATAATCTAATTCTAGCTCCCAATCTTTTTATAGTTTTACAGTATCTTACAACTATCTGGGATATAGATAGTTCATAGATAGGTGATATCTAAGATACAGAAACCCTGATTTATGATTTTCCTGTGCTATTTGTATCTATTACGGCATTTAAACTAGAGAACCTGTATGTATTCACCTGATCACTTATAAAAGCAATTTTTCGAAATCTGCTAAAGTACTCTATTCTGGACGCCTCTCCTTAATTTTAAGAGCATGAACTGTGTTAACATGGTTTAATATTACTATTTAGCTTCTACAAGGGCCCAGGGGAGCCGTCTCAGTTTCCCCCTCTAGTAAATGTATGCACAAGTGATGATTTAATGTAAGGAAAGTTCCGCTCGAAGCATGACTACAGAATATGTAGACAGCAAGGAACAAACAGGTATTAGAGCATTATAATTGTGATTACTAATGCTTTTACCATATGAAGGAAACACTGAAATGCTGGTGCTGTTTCGTATGTTTTATCTTTTTGCACGTTCATAAATTCAAGCTTTTGAGTAAGAGGCTGACCAACCTTTCTTTACACACTTCCTTTTTATTGCTGGTTCGCATTTTGCATATTTCAGTTCAATATTTCCTTTGCTGAATATTGCCACGATGTACAGGCGAGTCAATGGGTAACATACTTTGTTCTGTTTTACAAATAAATAGTATGTTTAACTAGAGAATGTCATGGGGAAAATAACAAATGTTCAATCACAAGTCGATTTTATATGCTGCTAGGTATTGTGCATGCTGGTAGGAATTGTGGCCCTTTCTGCAGAGTTATTCCCCAACTTTTTGCCTTTCTCCCCCCATTTTTCTGACCCTCTTGTTGCTGACCTTAGGACCCTGGGCACTTTACCACTGTTAATCAGTGCTAAAGTGCATGTGCTCTCTCCCCTAAAACTTGGTATGATTGGCTTACACCTGTTTGGCCTATTTAATGTACCTGCAAGTCCCCTGTAAAGAGGTATACCATATACCTAGGGCCTATAAATTAAATGCTACTAGTGGGCCTGCAGCCACCCTCGAAAGTAGACTTTTAAACTTGTCTCCGGCCTGCCACTGTAGTGTCTGTGCATGCAGTTTACTGCCACATGACTTGGCAATTCTAACTGCTTGCCAAGGCCTAAACTCCCATTTTACTACACCCAAGTCACCCCTAAGGTAGGACCTAGGTAGCCCCATGGGCAGGGTGTTGTGTATGTAAAAGGTAGGACATATACCTTTATGTTTTCCATGTCCTAGTAGTGACAAATAGCCTATTTCGTTTTTCACAATTTTGAGGGCTGCTCCTCTCATAGGATAGCATTGGGAATTCACGCATATATTTTTAAGTAGCTATTTCTGATCAGGAAGGAGTAGTGTGGGCATGTTTGGAATGGTAGTGAAAAAACTTGCTTGCTGGTGTAGTTGGATTTTACATTATTATTTTAGAAATGCCACTTTTAGAAAGCGGACAATTCTCTGTGCTTATAACTAGTGTTTTGCAGCCTGACTCCAATCCGCATCTAGGGGAGAGTGGCAGCTACACTTGGTGCATGCTTTTCAGACAGCCACAACACAGGAGGGATTAGGTGCGACAATAGATACATCTGCATTCATCTGCATACTGATAGTCTTTCTGGGCTGTGTCCCTGTGTCACGGAATAGACTGATTTACTCCCTACTGATGTCTGGAGCTGCGGCAACCTGCCGTCCACCATAATATGACCGTAGACGGAATTCCGCCAGAAGGCTGGCGGAATTCTGGCTACGGTCATGGCGGTGGATGGCAATAAGGTGGTGCTGCTGCCAGCAGCAGCGCCACACCAGTAGTACGCCGCCAACCATATCAGGACCCATGATACGGCCTGGCGGTGTTCCGCGGCGGACACTGCTGCTGACAGCATCGCCGTGCCCCGTCTCCTGCCAGAGGACCCGCTGCAAGCAGGTAAGTCGGGTTTTTCCAACAGGGGAAGGGTGTGGGAGGTGTTGTGTGTGGAGGTATGTGTGATTGTTTTTGAATGGGTGCATGCGGGTGTGAGGCGTGTGGAATGCGTGTGTGCATGAATGGGTGTGAGAGTATGTGTATGTTGTGTCGTGTGCATGCGTGTGTGCTTTTATTTAAGTTAGTGTGTGTTGTGGTGTGTATGTATGAATGTATGCATGCGTGGGTGACTCTGGGTATGCGTGTGTGCATGTTTTTGTATGTCTGTGCGTGTAGGTGCGAGTATGTTGGGGGGCTCGGGAGGGGGAGGGTGTGGGTGGCAGAGGACTCTGGGGAGGGGAGTGAGGGAGACCCCTATCAGTGCCAGGGAAGGACTTCCCTGGCACAGATAGTGCCTACCGCCATGGTTTTCATTTGATTGGCACGAAAACCATGGCGGTAGGCAGGGTCATAATCCTGAGGGTGGGATTGTGATGGCCGCCTGGCTGTAGACCAAAGTCTCCAGCCCGGCGGCTGTTACTGCCCTGGCGGACGGAGTTGTACATTGGCAGTTTGGCAGTACCTTTCTCCAAAATAACACCGTCCCCCAGGGTCATAATGAGGGCCATAGTGTTCAGGAACCTTACAGACTGGTTGTCTATGTCTCTGTTCTATCATTTTCATAAGGAACGTAAGCACAAATAGTGCTTGTTTCAACAAGTTTGAATTTGCTGCAGCAACATTGACTTCTTAGAGGGTGAACTACATGTAACACAGATATTGCTCTATCAACCGAGTCTTAACAAAGTTTTAACCATGTGTTTCTTCTATTATCCTTTTTTATTTTTTATTTTTTATTTTTTTACTCTCTGTCATTGTATCTGAATTCACCATAAGTAGGTTAACTAAATCACCTCTGCTTTTCTGGACATGTGGGAACACCTGCACCATGATATTCTGAATAATGAGTTGCATAGAGGAGCAGAAAAAAAAAATAAAAAAAAAAAAATAGCCACGGTAGATCTAATTTGGTAACCATGAACAATAAAATATGGGACCTTATGAGGAGACCAGTGCATAATTTGAGTCAGTGTTGTCCAGTGCTCAGCACCGGAACTTAATTGTCAATCCGGGACTTCTGATAGCTAGCCACATGGCGTTGCTGTTTGTCTAATTTTGTGATGAACACAAAAACGGTTGTTTAAAAATTCTATAGATGTTAAAAATGAATAAAAGCTGCCAAACAAAGCTATAAAAACAGCTTAAGTGGCAGGTGTTATTAATTTTTAATGTATAAAAAGTGTAAATTGTCATTAGTAGAGATATGGGTGGTGCAAGCTGCAGTGTCCTCCTGGCAAGGGCGCTGGCACCTATTTCTTACAAACTAAGGCCCTCATTACAACCCTTGCAGTCGGTGTTAAAGCGGCGGTAATACCGCTAACAGGCCGGCAGTAAAAATAAAATGGGATCATGACCACGACGGAAACCGCCAACACAGGCAGCCACTTTAACATTCCGACCGCCACGGCGGTAGCAACAAACACCGCGGCGGTAACCGCCAACAGACAGGCGGAAGACAATGTACCGCCCACACCATCACAACCCGCCTATCTACCAGCTTTTCCGGGGTGGTATCAACGCCATCAAAAGCACGGCGGAAACAGGACTTGGAAGGGAAACCACTCACCGGCCGACACAAACGAAGAACCAGGACACCATGGAGCCCGAGCTGCAGGCCCTGCCCACACTGGTCTACCTCCTCATCTACCAGGAATACAAAAGGCGGCGGCGATGAGCACGATGAGTACTGCACCTAGTATACAGGGGAGGGGGGAGGAAAAAGAGACTGACACACACACACGCAATACACAACACCCCCACCCTCACCCACAACATCGAACGCACAAACACATGCATTAACATTACATTTACACCCCGTAACCCCCTGGAAGAACGCAAGAACAAAAGGAATAGAGTTAAATCAGTGATATTCCAGAAATAGGCAGATGTACGTAATAAATAGAAAAATTGTATTTACAAAAATATACAATATGTACATAAGGCGGTACATTGGCCCTTCAAAATGTCCGTGGGCCACTGGGCCAAACATCATGGGCCAAGCCCACACTTGACTCCTGCCTCCATATGGAGAGAACACTGCAGGGGCATCAGGTCGAAAACATACAGGCACTTCAGGGTGATGAGGAAGGGGGGGGCAACCTCAGCCGGAAGATGGAATAACGCCACTGCTTCTCAAGGGGGCTCCATGCCCACTGCTTGGTCCTGGGGAGTTCAAAGCCACAGTCTCTCAAGTGGGTGGTTTGCCCACTGCTTGGTCCTGGGGAGTGCAAAGCCACAATCTCTCAAGTGGTTGGTTTGCCCATTGCTTGGTCCTGGGGAGTGCAAAGCCACAGTCTCTCTAGTGGGTGCTTTGCCCACTGCTTGGTCCTGGGGAGTGCAAAGCCACAGTCTCTCGAGTGGGTGCTTTGCCCACTGCTTGGTCCTGGGGAGTGCAAAGCCAGAGTCTCTCAAGTGGATGCATATCTCCACTGCTTCTGGAGGGGGCTTTGTGCCCAGTGTGCTTCATCCTGCCAAGGATTGGGTAAGTGGATGCATATCTCCACTGCTTCTGGAGGGGGCTTTGTGCACAGTCTGCTTCATCCTGCCAAGGATTGGGTGAGTGGATGCATATCTCCACTGGTTCTGGAGGGGGCTTTGTGCCCAGTCTGCTTCATCCTGCCAAGTATTGGGTGAGTGGATGCATATCTCCACTGGTTCTGGAGGGGCCCTTGTGCCCAGTGATGCAACGCTTGGGGTGTGGCAGTTCACAGTCCCTCACCTGGGTGTCTGAGGCATGAGATTTGCAGGGACCGAGTTGCATGATAGTCCATGGAGGCAGGGATAGACTCCATCCTGCGGCGGCTAAGGCTGCACACTGGTGGTAGTGCCGGTGCTTGTGGGGGTGCTGCCAGTGGTGGTGGGAGGCTCCAGCCCTCCTCTTGCAGGCCTCGGACAGCTGCCCACTGGGGCTACTGCTGGGAGAGGTGCTACTGTCAGCGGTGCAGGTGGCGGTGCTTGTGGCGCTGCAGGTGCTGCCAGTGGTGGGTTGAGGCCCCAGCCCTTCTGCAGCCGCAGACGGCTGCCCACTGTGGCTGCTGCTGCTGACAGTAGTGGTGCTTGTGGCGGTGCAGGTGGCAGTGCTTGCAGCAGTGCTAGCCGCGGTGCAGGTGATGGTGCTGGCAGTTGTGCTGGTAGCCACTAGTCCTTCACCTGCAGCCTCGGACAGCTGAAGTGCCTTGCCTGGTGTCTTCTGCCCCTTCCCCACCTTGGCAGCTGGTGGTGTCACCTTCGGTCTGGCAGCTGGAGTCTTTGAGGTGTCCTTGCTGGGTGGTTGGTGCTCCTTCCCCTTGCTGCATGCTGTCCACTTCTTCACCTTGGCAGGTGGCATAATGGTTGTGTCCTTGGCAGGTGTTGCTGGGCAGACGGGTGCCCCCTTTGAGCCTCTGTTAGCTGCAGGAACCACAGCGGATGTCTACTTGGTGGCTGAGGTGCTGGGCTGGGCTCTGGATACCCTGGCCCGAGGGGAAGGACGGGGGAGAGGGGTGGGAAGAGATCAATGTTTGCCAGGAAAATCTTCTTGCAGACACTGGGGCGGGAAGAGGGTTTGGGAGTGGAGGAGTGGGAGTGGTTGTAAGAGGTGTCTGTCTGCTGTGTTTGGGTGCAGGTGCATGGGTTGGATGCTGTTGTGAGGTGGATGGCTGTTGGATGGGTGGGTGCTTGTGTTTGTGTACTTTGGCAGGAGGGGTCACAGACACACTGGGAGAGGACACAGGGGACGTGTGCATGGATGTGGGGGTGGTGACTGCCAGTGAGGGGTGTGTAGTGTTGGGCATGCTGGTGATGGAGGTAGTGGATGAGGATGTAGTGCATGCAGGTGTAAGTGGAGACGCTACTGGGAGGGAGGTGGATGACAAGGAGGAGGGGGACAAAGTGGAGGCAGTGGATGTTGGTGTGTCTGCATGTGGATGGTGCTTGTGTGAGTGCCTGTGAGATGAAGTGTGGTGCTTGTGTTTGCCTGTGCCACTTTTGTGTGATGATTTGGGTGAATGCTGGTCTGAAGGTGTGCGTGGGATAGGCTGGGGTTGAGGGGATTGGGACTGGGTAGAGGAAGTTGGAGGGGGAAGGTTAGAGACAGGGACAAGGGCTGCCATCAGTGCGGAGGCCAGAGCCTGAAATGCTCTCTTTTGGGCTGCCACGCCAGATGAATGACCTCCAGATATGCATTTGTTTGTTGCAAATGCATCTCAACACCCTGGATGGCATTCTGAATGGTTAACTGCCCAACAGTGAGGTATCTCAGGAGGTCAATAGCCTCCTCACTGAGGGCAGCAGGGCTGACCGGGCAGGGCCTGAGGTGCTTGGGGCGAGGGAGATGACCGCCCTCCTGGGTGAGCTGGCATGGGAAACACGCTGAGGGGCTACTGGGAGGGTGGTGCTTGTATGGGGGTAGCAGCTGTACCTGTTCTTGGGGTGGGCACAGAGGTGTCTGCCATTGCCAGGGAGCTTCCATCGGAGGAGGAGTCGCTGTCTGTGGGCTCCCCTCCTGTCCCCCTCATGGTGCTCCCCTCGCCCTCCGTCCCACTGGTGCCCTCACCGTCAGTGGATTTGGCCTCCAGACCCATGTGGGATGCAGCTCCCTCTGTCGCCGGTGCCTCTGCTCCTCCACCAGATGATGCTAATGCACACAACGACAGGGTGACAAAACAAAAAGGGGGGAGAGACAGAGGATACACTTGGTCAATGCCAGCAACACCACCACCGTTGGCGTACACAAGACACAGGGAGCAGCCCTATGCACTAGGCCATGCACTGCCAGTTACTAACATAGTCACCAGCCCATGGTGTACAATGCCTACTGCCATTAGCTGCACACCTGAAACCCACAGGACCCTGCCCAGTAGTAGATGCCCACTAACACCATTGCAGCAGGAGTGCTTCAGAGCCTGCCCAACAAGGGACCTACCCTGCCATCTTCACCTTGGCCTTGGGGAACCCACAGCCCACATCCCCCACCCAGGTAACCCTTAACACGTGCAAAGTCAGAATTCAGAATCGGTACTCACCCCCTTGTGGCTGCTGTGATGCCTTCAATCGCCCATCCCGCTCCGGATAGGCCACCGCCAGTATGCGGAACATTAGAGGGGTCATGGTGTGACGGGCACCCCTTCCTTGTTGGGAGGCCAGCCCCAGCTGGGCCTCCACCGTCTTCCTTTCCCAGCTGCGCAGGTCCTCCCACTGTTTGCGACAGTGGGTGCCCCGCCTGTCAAAGACCCCCATGGTCTGCACCTCCTTGGCGATGGCACGCCAAATACCCTTTTTCTGGTGGGCGGTGACCTGCATGGAAAAGACAGCAGAAAAGGGAATTAGTCAACCTTCCGGATCGTCACACTCATGGCCCACCATATCCCTCCTATCCCCTGACGCATATACATTGACCACCATACATGCCTCAGCCCCCCCTATTTATTTATTTATTTATTTATTGATTTTATATAGCGCACAGCTACCCGAAGGTTTCCCGGCGCTAAAAACAATGCAAGACAGAGGCAGGCTTAAACGAGCCTCTTGGGCAATTACTGGTTAAAGAGCCATGTCTTCAGCTCCTTTCGAAATCTGATGAACACCCTTTCATGACGTAAATAAGAAGGAAGAGAATTCCAGAGAGAGGGAGCTAGGAAAGCAAAAGAGCGTCCCCCCATCTTAGCACGTCGGAATTTGGGCACCTGGAATTTTAGTTGATTAGAAGATCGAAGAGAACGAGAGGGCCGATATTGTTGAACCAAGATTTTAAGGTAGTTGGGAGCTAAGCCCGTATTAATTTTATGCATATAGCATAGGGCTTTAAATTTGATACGGTTCTCAATTCTTAACCAATGAAGTTCATGAAGTACACCAGAAGTAGGCGTGATTCTAGGAAGTTGGCAAAGAAGCCTGGCCGCCGAGTTCTGAACAACCTGCAATTTGTGAAGAGCTTCTTTATTCGCACCTAAGGAAAGCACGTTTCCGTAGTCCAGTCTAGAAATAACCAACGCTTGGACCACAGTTCTCCCTACATGTGGCTTACACACACAGCAATCCATCCATTCATGGCGCACGCATCATGCTCACAGTGTACTCACCTGTTTGTCTGGAGGACCGTAGAGTAACATGTACCAGTTTCTCCAACTCCTCCGCAGTGAAGGCAGGGGCCCTTTTCCCAGACACATGAGCCATTGTCGCTTCCAGACACAGGTCACAGCAGGACTTGCAGTGTAGGTCCTCTCCTATTGAAGGTCAGGTAGCAAGTGAGTGAACAAATAGAAAATGGCTGTCACGTCCGCGGCAGTGCGTACCATCACCGCTGGCGTACATTGCCATTGGCTCCTGGAACCCATAGTGCCCAATAATAATCAATGCAAAGTTGCGCGGCGGCCCTCGACCGCCTACCGCAATGGCGCACTACGCCAGCGGAATTATTTCATTTCCACTTGTCCTTCCTCACAGGTCAGACAGCCGCCATTTCAGGGGGGCACAAGGCATGGAACCTAACTGCGTCACAGCAGACATTGGCACAGCAACTGATTTTCGGATTCACATACTGGTTCTGTAAAGGAAAAATTAGCATCATGGTGCAATAGATGTGTGAATATGACCCTTTGCTCACCGATTTCTTCCATAGGCTTCAACCGCTGAGGTTGAATATGAGATGGAGACATCCTCCAGTGTACAGCCCCTGGTGGACCTTGCGACAATGGAGGACAGACACATTATCATAACATACAGACTTGATAGGGCCACAATCCAAGAACTGTGTGCCCAATTGGAGCCAGACCTGATGTTAGCTATCCGCCAGCAAAGAGGTATATCCTCTCTGGTGCAGGTCTTGTCAGTGCTCCATTTCCTTGCAACTGGTTCCTTCCAAACAACAGTGGCCATGGCATCAGGGATGTTTTATGCCCTGGGGCATATCCCCAACATCATTGGTGCCATTGATGGTACACATGTGGTATTTGTCCCCGTCCCCCCAAGAGAAATGAGCAAGTTTTCAGGAACAGAAAAATCTATCACTGATGTTGTGATTTTTCAGTGAATTTCTGTTTTTTTTTTTAACATATAGTAATTTTCATTACTTTACGTTAATCCAACCACCACATACAGCCTTCGGCCTGTAGCTCGGCCCTGACGCCAGAACCTATAAGTACCCAACCTTGCACCATGCACGGCCTTCACCCATGTGCAGCAGATGTTGCTTGCAAGGCCTAGCTTGCAGCCAGTCCCTGCGGCCACAAACCACCCAACCCTACTCTGCACACGGCCCTTTGGCCATGTGCGGTGGGAGTTGGACACAGCCTAACTCTCTGGGTGTGAGAATAGGTGTACGAGGTTGTATCTGGGGGTGAGAGTGGCGGTGAAAATCTCTGTCTGGGTGTGAGAGTGTGTGCATCAGTGTCTTAGTGGGTGAGTCAGTGTCTGTTCAGGTCTGTGAGTGCCTGCATGAGGGTGTTAGTGGGTCTGTGAGTGGTTGTGTGATATATATATATATATATATATATATATATATATATATATATATATATATATATATATATATATAGAGAGAGAGAGAGAGAGAGAGAGAGACAGAGACAGAGAGAAAGGGTTATAATTAGGACCAGGTTTCCATAAAAAAAAGCATTTTTGACTTGCCTATAACTTTGGCACCGGTTGATGAATCTTCATGAAGTTTTCCAAAAGAAGTGGCCTTGTGATTCTTGTTGCCCACAGAAAGTTTATGGATGATCTGTCAAGCAGGAGCCCAGAAAAATGGGGGTCCAAAAAGTTGTGTTTCCCATTTTAATTCCCATAGGATCTTTGGAGACAAGTACAGCCCGAACCGCTGCACGGAATTACACCAAATTTGGCAGAAAGCTAGCTTTCAGGTACACAGATTATGCTTTCGCTTATTTGGTGTCAATTTGTTCAGTAGTTTTTGGTAAATTAAAGGAAATCCAAATTTTTATATCTGTGATCGCGAAGACTTCGCAAACAATGACAAGCTCATGCAGAGAAATACATAGCTCTTATTTGCTGCCAACACTTCAAACTAAGAAGTGTTGGCAGCCATCTTGAAACTCGGCTTGAGTCTAGTCTCACAAAAAAGTGTAAAAAAAAGAGAAGGGCCAGGCTACTGTCACACTGACTCCTTAGCTCTGGTGCTGGGGTTGCAGGGGGATCCCCAGGTAACAAAAGCATTTTTTTAAAACGTTTACCGCATAATTGTGACAACATCACATATTTGACGGAAAAGTAATAAAAAGAAGCACAGGCTCCCGCGCTTGTTTTTTTGATAAGCCCCCGAGTGTGCCAGGTCCTGGGGGTATTTTATATAGGGAGGACCTCCAAAGCCCTGGAGACCATCACCTCCCAAGGGCAAAATTATTTTCTTATGTGGGGGCGACCTGACGGCCTCCCCCACAGCCCTGGAGACCACTACCTCCCTTTGGCTTAGGAGGGAGGTGGAGGACAAGGAGGAGGGGGCCACAGTGGAGGCAGTGGATGTTGGTATGTCTTCATCTGGATGGTGTTTGTGTGAGTGTCTTTGGGATGATGTGTGGTGCCTGTGTTTGCCTGTGCCACTCTTGTGTGTTGTCTTGTGTGCATGCTCGTCTGCCTGTGTGCTTGGGATAGGTTGGGGTTGAGGGGAATGGGATTGGGAAGAGGAAGTTGGAGGGAGTAGGGTGGAAACAGGGACAATGGCTGCCATCAGAGAGGAGGCCAGAGCCTGGATTGATCTCTGATGAGCCGCCAAGCCAGTGTGAATGCCCTCCAGGGATGTATTGGACTGTTGCATTTGGGTTGCCAGCCCCTGGATGGCATGCACAGTTGTTGACTGCCCAACAGAGCCTCCTCACTCAGGGCATCAGGGCTAACTGGGGCAGGGCCTGAGGTGCCTGGGGCAAAGGAGATGCCCACTCTCCTGGGTGAGCAGGAACGGGCAACTCACTGAGGGGCTGCTGGGAGGGCGGTGCTGGTACGGGGTGGCAGCTGTACCTGTAGCTGGGGTGGGCACAGAGGTGTCTGCCACCACCAGGGAGCTTCCATCGGCGGAGGTATTCATGTCCGAACTGTCCCCTCCAGTCTCTGCCTTGGTGCTCCCCTCGCACTCCGTCCCACTGGTGCCCTCACCGTCGGTGGACTCAGCCTCCTAGGTCCTGTGGGTTGCAGCTCCCTCCGTCGCTGCCTGCCTCTGCTCCTCCGCCAGATGATGCTAAAGCACATAAGGACAGGACGACAAAACAAAATGGGGGGAAGAGATAAAGGATACACTTGGTCAATTGCTGCACCAACACCAATGTTGGTGTACACAACACCCTCACACACAGGGAACAGCCCTACGCACTATGCAATGCACTACCAGTAACAATGCCAGTCACCAGGGCATGGGGAGGGACACATACCACCAAATTAAGCATACCTGAGACCCACACACCCCTGCCCAGTAGTGGATGCCTACTAGCCAGGTTGGAAAAATATCACATCAGAACCCTGCCCAACATGGAAGCTACACTGCAATGTCAGGCCTTGCCTAGGGGCACCCACAGGCACTCTTCTCCCACCCAGATACCACCCCACCAGGCGTAAGTAGTAATATTGGGCACTCAACTCACCCCTTTGTTGCTGCTGTGATGCTCCCAAGTGCCCATCCAGCTCCGGATAGGTCACCGCCAGTATGCGGGCCAACAGGGGGTTCAGGCTTCGACGGGCACTCCTTCCTCATTGGGAGGCCATCCCCAGCTGGGCCCGCCTTCTTCCGTGCCCAGCATCTCAGGTCCTCCCACCATTTCTGGCAGTGGGTGCCTTGCCTGCCGTAGACCCCCAGGGTCCGCACGTCCTTGGCCATATACCCTTCTTTTGATGGGCGCTGACCTGCAGAGGAAATATACACAGGGAAAGGTATTATTTAGACCATCCTGCCTGTTACACTCATGGCCCTCCCAACCCCCTTACACACAGACATGGCCCAGTATACATGCTGCACGCTGCCATGGGCCCATCCTCCAACCTCCCCCACACAAAGCCTTCAAACACACCACTCCATGCATTCATGCCCCATGCATCGGGCTCACTGTGTACTCACCTGTTGGTCTGGAGGCCCATACAGCAGTCTGTACTGGGGTAGGACCCCATCCACTAGTCTCTCCAACTCCGCTGAGGTGAAGGCAGGGGCCCTTTCCCCAGTCACATGGGCCATGATAGGTTCCAGATACAGGTCACAGCAGCACATGCAGTGTAGGTCCTCTCCTGTTGAAGGTCAGGTAGCAAGTGAGTGAACAGATAGAAAATGGAGGTTACGTCTGCGTCAGTGAATACCGTCACTGCCAGCATACATCACCATTGGCTACTGTACCCTATAGGGCCCAATAATATCCAATGAGGAGTTAGCCAGTGGTTCCCAACCGCCTCCCACCACGGTGAACAACGTCAGCGGAATTACCTCACTTCCACCTGTCCATCCATACAGGACAGGCGGATGCCATTTCGAGGTGGGAAGGGTAGACCATGGATCATAACTGCGTCACAGATCACAAATGTACATTCAAGACATATGCCACTAATACATTACAAAATCACATTGTCCATTGAAGTGTAGAGGCTACAAAGTAAAGATTATGACCAGCTCCTCACTCTTTTGCCCCATAGATTGCAACCGCTGTGGATGAATAGGAGACGGAGACATCCACCCATGTACAGACTACTGGTGGACTTGGCAGCAATAGAGGACAGGTACATTATCCTCACCTACAGACTTGACAGGGCCACAATCACAGAGCTGTGTGCCCAACTGGAGCCTGACCTGATATCTGCGATCCGTCACCCCACTGGGATCCCCCCTCTTTTGTAAGTGCTATCAGTGCTCAATTTCTTGGCAACTGGTTCTTTCCAAGTGACAGTGGGCTTGGCAGCAGGAATGTCGCAGCCAATGTTTTCAATAGTGCTGACTAGCGTGTTGTCTGCCCTGATAAAACACATGCGATGCTACTTAAGTCCTGTGGGCTGCAGCAAGCAATTTATGGAGGTGGTGGCAGGGAATTCTGGGCACTAAGGAGCAATCTATCCTTGTAACATGACGTGTGGGTGTTTGTTGCACTTAGGAGCAGTTTATCCCTGTGCCACACCGTGTGGGTGTTTGTTGCACTAGGGTGAGGAAAAGAGTGCACAGAACACCAGCAAATGCATGGATCAGGATTTGAGCATGGGCACTGAGGTACACCAGTGTTGCTTAGAAAGGGGAAAAGAGACATGTTCTTTTATAAACTAGTCCATACTAATACGATACCTGCATTTTGTTTTGAGGGTAGCTGTATGCCTGCGTTCCTACAGAGGATGACCGGGATAAAAGAAACAAAAAAGAAATTGCTGAGAGCTGCCAGAAGAAAAGAAGATAGGAAACCATACCAGTAGTTGGGGAAAGACTGGGGCCCACAAGACACATATCTAATTTACACCTGCAAAAACGACTTGTCAGGACTGTCTGTTCCCAGTTTGGTTGTACATTACAGTCTTGTCCCCATCATCGCTATCTCACAAGACACTACATCTCCTCCCTTGTTAAATATAAACTACAATTTATTTTACAAATATACAAATATATATATATATATATATATATATATATATATATATATATATATCTCATACAATTCCTCATTAAGTCATCTTGGAGCTCTGACTATATGACCAGATCATGTCCTCTGAGGCTGATAAAAGGAAAGAGAAGTGCCCATGACTCATACTGGTGATGTGGGGACGTATGCAGTCAGAGGGCGCTCTTCAGGCTCAATTGAACCAGTCTCATCTCTAACATTGGGAACTGATGAATGATGAGGAATATATTTGAAGTGCAAAGAATCATGCATAATGGACTTTTGAGGAAGGTGAGCAGTTGCCATTTGTCCTTTGCTAGTCACAACTTAAAAGGTTCAACATCAAAGGAAGCATCAGATTTACATTTGCTCTGTTGTCGCACTAATACTCAATATCCTTTATTGAAAGTAATGTTCTTGGCACATTGACATTTGTCAGTATGTACTTTCATCTGTTTTTTTATGACCCAAGTCTTTTTGACGAAGTTCACCATCTGTTGTAGATCTTCTGTTGGTCCATTGTGGTATCTTGGTCGTCATGACTCTCCCAAACATCACTGTGGCAAGTCTTTCACCTGTCATTGAGTGAGCTGACTTCATATTAAGCTTCTCCAATTTAGCACACTGAATAGTTTTTTTAAGGGTGCTCATACTACTTTTGACAATACCATTTGCTTGTGGCCAAAGAGGTGTGATTTTCTGATGCTTCACAGTGAGATGAGTAAGCAAGTTTCAGAATTGTTGACTGCTGAAAAGCGGAACATTGTCAGACTATAGAACTGAAGGAACACCCCATATTGCCAAAATGCCACCTAATCTCTTTATTAATTTGTCTTGAGTAATAGATGAGATCTTCTACAGTGGAAAACAGAAGTATTCATCCATAATTAGCATTAGGTGATGTCCATTGTCAAGAAGACCAAATAAATCAACAGCAATTTTCTCCCATACATATTTTGGTGAATCTGACACATTAGAAGTATGTTGAGTGACTTTGGGAGATAAGCAATTGAACATGGCAAGCCTTCAATTCTTTTTGAACTCTCTTATTTACATTTTTGAACTTCTGATATTCACTGTCAAATGTGAGAGGCCAAATGTGTTGTTTCCAGGACTGATGTGCAATAATGTTTTACAGTGTAAGCATGTCACTGTTTTTTGCTCATTGCAGTAATACATTTGTTCCAAAGAAATAGCAGCAGAGCTGTTTGATATTACGATGAAGTTAATGGAGGCTTCATCCACTTTGGAAGGGGCACCATGACATTGTACTGGCACTCGTGAAAAGTAGCCAGCAATGTTTTGATCTTTTCCTGTTAGTGCACAATGGTGTAGTCATATTCCAGTAGTAGCAAACCCCAATGTTCAATTCAGAGAGGCATCTTCGCATTTGGATTGCCACAGATGGTAAGCAAAGCTTGATGATCATTTACAAGAGTGAAGAGTTTTCCATGTAAAAATACATAGAAATGTTCACAAGCCCACATAATTTGTAAAGTTTCCTTTATATGTTATGAATAGGTATGTTAAGTTCTTCTGCTTGCATATGCCACAATATGCCTTTGAGCATTTTGGTGTGCATTTTGTTGGGCAAGGATCCCGCCCTACCTGACCGGGATTGTGTCAACAACAACCTCTGTATGTAGCTTCAGATCAAAGTAGGCCATTTCAGTGGCATTCTCAACTGCATGTTTGATTTTTTAAAACTTTGTTCACATTTATGTGACATGTAAAATGGAACATTACTTTTTCTTAAGTCTCTTAAATAAGCACTTACTGTGGAAAAGTCACATATGTATCTAGACCAGTAACTGACCATGGCAAGGAATGAACATAGCATGATAACATCTTGTGGGGGAGTGGTGCCTGACCGGGCTTTTACTTTAGCAGGATCTGGTGTCACACACACGTCAGAAAAGATATGACCAAAAAATGTGAGTTTTCTTTTGTGGAACTCACACTTCTCTGCATTCAAGGTTATACCTGCATCAGCAAGTAGTCGCCCAACTTGTGTGAGGTGTTTATCATGTTCTTTTTGTGTGGCCCCAAAGACTAATATGCCATCCCTGTAGTTGAATGCATTAGTGACAGTCTATATTATACATCGAACGACATCTTGAAAAAGTTCTGCAGCTGATGACACACCAAAACTTAGGTGGTCATTACAACCCTGGCGGTCAGTGTTAAAGCGGAGGTAAGACCGCCAACAGGCCGGCGGTAAATAATTGGCAATTACAACTGTGGCGGAAACCGCCAACAAAGACAGCCACTTTAACACTCCGACCGCCATGGCGGTACAAACAAACAGCTTGGTGGTCACCGCCAACAGACAGGCGGAAGACAAAGTACCGCCGACAGTATCACAACAGGCCAATCTGCCACCTTTTCCGGGGCGGATTCACCGCGGATAAAAACACAGCGGAAACAGGATTCCAAAGGGAAAACGCTCACCTCTACACACCCCACGAGGAACTAGGACACCGTGGAGCCGGAACTCCAAATTCTCCCTGCGATAGTCTTCCTGCTCCTCTACCAGGAGCACGAACGACGTGGCGAAGACCACGGTGAGTACTGCACCTACGACACAGGGGAGGGGGAGGGAAAAAACATGGAAACACACACACAACACCCCCACCCCCACCCTCACCCACTACAACACACACACTAATACATATTAATACATGATAGTCACACCCCCCAACCCCCCCGGAAGAATGCAAAGACAAAAGGAAATTAGTGGAACCATTGTAATATATTAAAATCAAGTAGGCAAAAATGTATATATATACACCATAAACAAAATATACACCAAGCATAGTAGTCCAGGTAGTGCTCCAATTAAGTCCGTGGAACACTGGGCCCACACGGTATGGCCGAGGCCCACACAAGATCCCCGAATATGACGGAGAGAACACTGCAGGGGCATCAGAGAGCAAGAAAACAGGCACCGCAGGGGGAGGGAAAGGGGGGGCACCTCAGCCGGTTGAGTGCACGACGCCAAATCCACAAGAGGGCCACATGCCCACTGTTCAATCCTGGGGAGTGCAAAGCCCCAGTCTCTCAAGTCTCTACAGTGGGTGGGTTGCCCACTGTTCCATCCTGGGGAGTGCAAAGCCACAGTCTCTCAAGTCTCTACAGTGGGTGGGTTGCCCACTGTTCCATCCTGGGGAGTGCAAAGCCACAGTCTCTCAAGTCTCTACAGTGGGTGGGTTGCCCACTGTTCAATCCTGGGGAGTGCAAAGCCACAGTCTCTCAAATCTCTACAGTGGGTGGGTTGCCCACTGTTCAATCCTGGGGAGTGCAAAGCCACAGTCTCTCAAGTCTCTACAGTGGGTGGGTTGCCCACTGTTCCATCCTGGGGAGTGCAAAGCCACAGTCTCTCAAGTCTCTACAGTGGGTGGGTTGCCCACTGTTCAATCCTGGGGAGTGCAAAGCCACAGTCTCTCAAGTGGATAACAGTCTCCACTGGTTCTGGAGGAGGCATTGTGCCCAGAGTACTTCATCCTGCTAAGGACAGAGGTAGTGGATGTATCTCTCCACTGGTTCTGGAGGGGGCTTTGTGCCCAGAGTGCTTCATCCTGCTAAGGACAGAGGTAGTGGATGTATCTCTCTACTGGTTCTGGAGGGGGCTTTGTGCCCAGAGTGCTTCATCCTGCTAAGGACAGAGGCAGTGGATGTATCTCTCCACTGGTTCTGGAGGGGGCTTTGTGCCCAGAGTGCTTCATCCTGCCCGTGACGGACTCAGTAGCGTCAGTGCCCTTGGCGCTCATGGGCCAGCGGTGCTTGAGGCGGCGGTGCCCTGTTCAGCAGTGCTTGAGGCGGCGGTGCCCTGTTCAGCGGTGCTTGGAGCGGCGGTGCACTGTTCAGCGGTGCTTGGAGCAGCGGTGCCCTGTTCAGCGGTGCTTGGAGCGGTGGTGCCCTGTTCAGCGGTGCTTGAGGCGGCGGTACCCTGTTCAGCGGTGCTTGGATCGGTGGTGCCCTGTTCAGCGGTGCTTGAGGCGGCGGTGCCCTGTTCAGTGGTGCTTGGAGCAGCGGTGCCCTGTTCAGCGGTGCTTGAGGCGGCCGGAACAGGAGCTCAGGAAGAAGCTGCTGCTCTGCACCGGGACCTCTGAATAGTGAGCACTGGGAGTTGGGCTGGCTCTCTTTTATAGTCTTGGCCCAGCCCAGACCCACGCCCAGGCATGTTGCAGGGAAAGTCTCTGGAGGGCCCTGGAAAGGGGCCACACCCTAACACACTCTGAAAACCTGCAGCAATACATTGCAAAGGAACAGTATTTGTAAGCGTATTAAAAATACATTTTCAGGATTGAACTCTGCAATGCAAAAGGTTAAACCACAACATATCAGCACAATGCATAAATTACTTTGTTTTGAGACTGCTGGGTTTTTGCATTTTTGTTGCCAATAGAGCGCGTACTGCTCTGGTGTTGACAACGTGTGAATGGTAGTGGGGATGGAGACTGCACGTGAGCGGGGTGTGGTGGTGTGTGTGCTGGTGATGGCCGTAGTGGCTGTTGATGTAGGGCATGCAGGTGTGAGTGGAGACGAGACTGGGAGGGAGGAGGGAGACGAGGAGGAGGGGGACACAGTGAAGGCAGCGGATGTTGGTGTGTCTGAATGTGTGTGATGCTTGCGTGAGTGCCTGTGGGATGTGTGGTGCTTATGTCTGCCTGAGCTTCCCTTGTGTGTTGACCTGTGTGCATGCTGGTCTGAAGGTGTGCTTGGGATAGGCTGGGGCACAGGGGATTGGGTCTGGGTGGAGGAAGTTGGAGGGGGAGGCTAGAGACAGGGACAATGGCTGCCATCAGTGCTGAGGCCAGAGTCTGAAAAGCTCGCTGAAGGGCCGCCTGACGAGAATGAATGCCCTCCAGGAATGCATTTGTTTGTTGCAACTGTCTTTCTACACCCTGGATGGCATTCAAAATGGTAGACTGCCCAACAGTCAATGGCCGATTCACTGAGGGCAGCAGGGGTGACTGGGGCAGGGCCTGAGGTGCCTGGGGCGAAGGTAATGCCCACCCTTCTGGGTGAGCGGGCATGGGGCAAAGGCTGAGGGGCTGCTGGGAGGGCAGTGCTGGTAGGGGGGGTGGCGGCTGTACCTGTAGATGCTGGGGGCACAGATGTTGCTGCCACCACAAGGGAGCTCCCATCAGAGGACGAGTCTGTGTCGCTGGTTTCAGCTCCTATCCCTGTCGTGGAGCTCCCCACGCCCTCTGTCCCACTGGTGAACTCCGAGTCAGTAGTTTCGTCCTCCAGGCCCATGTGGGATGCAGCTCCCTCGTGCTCCGGTGCCACTGCTCCTCCGCCTGATGATGCTAATGCACACAATAACAGGGAGACCACAAAAAGGGGGGGGAACGACAGAAGAAAGACATGTTGAGTACATGCATTACCGCTACCGTTGGCGGACACGACAGACACAGAAGCCCCCTGCACTACGCCGCGCTCTTGGGCTCCACTGTTCAATTCCAGGGAAATGGCATACTAGGCTATGGACGACATCTGCACACATGGATGACACAGGGGCATGACTAGGTGTACTTGGCACTCTACAGAGGTGGGGTGGGGTGCCACATTGCCTGCCTTACGGAGGGACTTTGCCTACTAAACTCGCCCTGGCCTAGGGAAACCCACAGCCCACCTCCCCCACCCAGACACCACCACTGCGCGCTAAATCAGCAGGATGAGAGTGTACTCACCCCCTTGTGGCTGCTGTGATGCCCTCAAATGCCCATCCAACTCCCGGTACGCCACTGCCAGGATCCTGAACATCAGGGGGGTCATGGTGCGATGGGCACCCCTCCCACGTTGGGAGGCCATCCCCAGCTGAGCTTCCGCCGTCTTCTTGCTCCAGCGGCGAATGTCCTCCCATCTTTTCCGGCAGTGGGTGCTCCGTCTGTGGTAGACCCCCAGGGTCCGGATGTCCTTGGTGATTGCACGCCAAATATATTTTTTCTGGTGGGCGCTGACCTACATGATTTGTACAGGGGGGAGAGAAACTTATTACCAACTGCACCGTCACAGTTATTGGCCCCCATCCCTACCCTTGGCATGTGGCACATGCACTCACCGTCGTTTCATACACGCCGCACTCTACCCCCTTCCTTCTTACATCCACACCTCTCCACACAGGCATAGCCCATACAGCATGCTTCCAGAGTACTTACCTGTTTGACTGGAGGACCGTAGAGTAGCGTGTACTGGGGGAGGACCCCATCCACGAGTTTCTCCAACTCCTCCAATGTGAAGGCAGGGGCCCTTTCCCCAGACACTCGAGCCATTGTCTCTTCCAGACCGAGGTCACAGCAGCACTTGCAGTGTAGGTCCTCTCCTGTCGAAGATCAGGTATCGAGTGATTGAACAGATAGAAAATGGCGGTCACGTCCGCAGCGGTGCGTACCATCACCGCCGGAGTACATCGTCATTGGCTCCTGGGACCCATAGGGTCCAATGTTAACCAATGCAGCATCGCGCCGCGGTCTTCGACCGCCTACCGCGGCGGTGTACAATGCCAGTGCAGTTACCTCACATCCTATTGTCCCACTTTACAGATCAGGCAGCCGCCATTTCAGGGGCCCACATGGCTTCATTTTTAACTGCATCACATATACCTAGGCCTAGACTCAACAAACATACAGGCCACTTTTTGGATTATGATTTGTGTTCTGTGTAAGCTGTGGGTACGTACCTCTGAGTTGTTTGACTCTGTGCTCTCTGTTGTCCTTCATAGGCACTGTCCGCTGGGACATGTGAGGAGATGGCGGCATCCTCCGGTGTACCAACCGTTGGTGGACCTGTTGACAATGGAGGAAAGACATGTGATCATCACCTACAGGCTTGACTGTGCCACAATCCAGGAACTGTGTACCCAGCTGGAGCCAGACCTGATGTCAGCTATCCGCCATCCCACAGGAATCCCCCCTCAATTGCAGGGTCTGTCAGTGCTCCATTTCCTTGCAAGTGGGTAATTTCAAACAACAGTGGCCATAGCATCAGGGATATCCCAGTCTATGTTTTCCAACATGTTTTCCAGAGTGTTGTCTGCCCTGCTGAAATACATGCGGAGCTACATCGTTTTCGCTCAGGTGGAGGATTTGCCTACAGTGAAAGGTGATTTCTATGCCCTGGGACATATCCCCAACATCACAGGTGCCATTGATGGGACCCATGTGGCTCTGGTCCCCCCCACTGGAGTGAACAGGTGTACAGAAACCGGAAGAGTTATCATTCGATGAATGTACAGATGGTATGTTTGGCCCACCAGTACATCTCCCATGTGAATGCCAAGTTCCCTGGCTCAGTGCATGATGCCTACATCCTGCGGAATATCAGCATCCCTTACGTGATGGGTCAACTCCAGAGGCACTGTGTGTGGCTATTAGGTGAGCACCTGGAAGCAAGACAGTGGGAATGGTTGTCTGGGTCTGGGGATATCCCTACAGGTTAGTGTGTGTCTAACAGTTGTCCCTCGCTATTTGCAGGTGATTCTGGTTACCCCAACCTGTCATGGCTACTGACACCAGTGAGGAATCAGAGGACATAAGCAAAGGAACGCTACAATGAGGCCCATGGGCGAACTCAGAGGGTGATCGAATGGACCTTCGACCTCCTGAAGGCCAGGTTCAGGTGCCTCCACATGACAGGTGGATCCCTATTCTACTCACCAAAGAAGGTGTGCCAGATCATCGAGGCCCGCTGTAAGCTTCACAACTTGGCTTTGCGACGACAGGTGCCTTTTCTGCAGGAGGATGGTCCAGATGGCGGTGTTGTTGCAGCTGTGGAGCCTGTGGACAGTGAAGACGAGGAAGCAGAAGAAGAAGACATGGACAACAGGGACTCTGTGATCCAGCAATATTTCCAGTGAAACACAGGTAAGAATATAAACCTGCCTACTACATGTACTTAAACACTACTACCTCTCTACTGTCTGTCGTTTTCACCCAGTGTATGGTCACTGAGTTGTCACTTTCCCTTACGATTTCACAGATGTGGGTCCCAATGTGTGACGTCTGCTTTGATTACTCATGGACTACAGCTGTGTGACACAGGTATGTTGACATTACAAATGAAAGAGCTTTTTGCCACAGTAATTGCTAATACACTATTTAGAAATCACAGACTGACTCCAGATTGTTTTGTGCTTTAAGGGTGTTTATTTTAGTGCTCAATATTGGAGGGAGTAGCAAAATGGTGAGGGGTGATGGCGGAGGAATGTCCATGGCAGAGTCCAGTCTATTAGTCTCACAGGTGCATTGCCTAAATGGGCATAGGAAGTGGAGCTGGGGCAGTTTAAGGATGGACAGGGTGACAAAGTGGGACAGAAGGATGACATTCAGTGTGGTCTCATTTCTTGGTGGGGGTATTGGCATCGTTCTCTGTCTTTGTCCTGGATCTCAGGGACCGTTTGCAAGGTGGTTCTCCCTCTGCAGGTGGTGGGGTGCTGGTGTGGTGGTCCTGTGGCGGTGCCTCCTGTCCACTAGCGCCGGCGGAGGTGGTGGGCAGTTCATCATCCAGGCTAGTGTCAGGGGGCCCTTGTAGTGCCACAGTGTCCCTCCTGGTGTTGAGTACTTCCTTCAGCACCCCTATAATGGTGCCCAGGGTGGAATTGATGGCTCTGAGTTCCTCCCTGAAGCCCAAATACTGTTCCTCCTGCAGGCACTGGGTCTCCTGAAACTTGGCCAGTACTGTTGCCATCGTCTCCTGGGAGTGGTGATAGGCACCCATGATGTTGGAGAGGGCCTCGTGGAGAGTGGGTTCCCTTGGCCTGTCCTCCCCCTGTCGCACAGCAGCCCTCCCAGTTCCCCTGTGTTCCTGGGCCTCCATCCCCTGGACCGTGTGCCCACTACCACTGCCCCCAGATCCCTGTTGTTGTTGTGGTGGTGGGTTAGCCTGGGTTCCCTGTAGTGGTGGACACACTGCTGATTGACGTGTCCTGGGGATGGAGGTATGGGCCCGCTGGGTGGGTGCTGGGCTGGTGTTTCCAGAGGGGGGAAGCTCTGTGGTGGCCTGTGCCATTGTGAGGGGAACCGACTGTCCCGAGGTCCCCGATGGGCCGGGCTGGTCATCTAGATCCAGTTGGACAGAGGTGCTGTCATCACTGTGGGCCTCTTCTGTTGGGGGTGTGGACATGTGTGGACCCTCCTGTCCGGTGACGTTGGGTAGGGGTCCTGCAGGTGTATAAAGGATGTTTATTACATCTGTGTGTGCCATGGTGTGCAATGGGTGGGTGACCGTGTGCCCCAGTGCTTGCATTCCTGTGTGGGACCTTGTGTGATGATGGTTGAGGGGGGGGTGTATGGGTATGTGCAGTGGCCATGCTTTAGTGATGGGTGTCCATGCTTTGTTGTTGCATGCATGGCTTGGTGTTAGGATGTGTGGTTTGTGATGTTGGGACATTTCTGAGGAGTTAGAGTGATGGGGGTGAGGGTGGGGGTATGTGCTGGCATGCAGGTAGGGTGGGAGTTGTAATAGTTAAGATTTGACGTACCAGAGTCCATTCCTCCACGTACTCCTGCGAGGCCCTCAGGATGAAGAATCGCCAAGACCTGCTCCTCCCTTGTTGTTAGTTGTGGGGGAGGAGGTGCGGGTCCGCCGCCAGTCTGCTAAACCGCAAGGTGGTGTCTTGAGACCACGGAACGCACCTTCCCCCGTAGGTTGTTCCACCTCTTCCTGATGTCCTCTCGATTTCTTGGGTGCTGTCCGACTGCGTTGAACCTCTCCACTATTCTTCGCCATAATTTGCCCTGGCGCCTAGAGGTTTCTGCCCCCCCGGGGGCAGATCGGCCTAATAATAGGCTCGGGGGGGCAGAAATGGCCTAAAATTAATTTGTCCCCCCCCCGGGAGTGACCCTTGCCTACGAGGTCGCTCCACCTACGTGACATTGGCGCCAAAAAACAAATCCCCGGTGCCTAGTGGTTTCTGCCCCCTTGCGGCAGATTGACCTAAAATCGACCAATCTGCCCCCAGGGGGAGCAGAAATGGTCTAAATACAGTTTGCCCCCCAGGGGAGCGACCCTTGCCTGATGGGTCGCTCCCCATCTCTAAAAAAACAAAGAAACAAAAAAGAAAAAACACACAAAAAATTTGGCCTGGTGCCTAGAGGTTTCTGCCCCCCCCCTGGGGCAGATCGGCCTCATAATAGGCCGATCTGCCCCCAGGGGGGGCAGAAATGGCCTAAAATAAATTTGCCCCCCCAACCCCTACCCCCCCCCAGGAGCGACCCTTGCCTACGGGGTCGCTCCCCCTGCGTGACATTGGCGCCAAAAAACAAATCCCCGGTGCCTAGTGGTTTCTGCCCCCTTGGGGCAGATTGACCTAAAATCGACCAATCTGCCCCCAAGGGGGGCAGAAATGGTCTAAATACAGTTTGCCTCCCAGGGAAGCGACCCTTGTCTGATGGGTCGCTCTCCATCTCTAAAAAAACAAACAAAGAAAAAAAAACACAAAAAAATAATTTGCCCTGGCGCCTAGAGGTTTCTGCCCCCCCTGGGGGCAGAAATGGCCTAAAATAAATTTGCCCCCCCAACCCCCCCCCCGAGCGACCCTTGCCTACGGGGTCGCTCCCCCTGCGTGACATTGGCGCCAAAAAACAAATCCCCAGTGCCTACTGGTTTCTGCCCCCTTGGGGCAGATTGACCTAAAATCGACCAATCTGCCCCCAAGGGGGGCAGAAATGGTCTAACTACAGTTTGCCCCCCAGGGGAGCGACCCTTGCCTGATGGGTCGCTCCCCATCTCTAAAAAAACAAACAAACAAAAAAGAAAAAACACAAAAAAATAATTTGCCCTGGCGCCTAGAGGTTTCTGCCCCCAGGGGGGGCAGAAATGGCCTAAAATAAATTTGCCCCCCCAACCCCAACCCCCCCCCCCTGGGAGAGACCCTTGTCTACGGGGTCGCTCCCCCTATGTGACATTGGCGCCAAAAAACAAATCCCCGGTGCTTAGTGGTTTGTGCCCCCTTGGGGCAGGTTGACCTAAAATCGACCAATCTGCCCCCAAGGGGGGCAGAAATGGTCTAAATACAGTTTGCCCCCCAGGGGAGCGACCCTTGTCTGATGGGTCGCTCTCCATCTCTAAAAAAACAAAAAAACAAAAAAAAAAACACAAAAAAAAAGCTGCCCTGGCGCCGAGAGGTTTCTGCCCCCCTGGGGGTAGATCGGCCTAATACTAATAGGCCGATCTGCCCCCAGGTGGGGCAGAGATGGCCTAAAATAATTTTGCCCCCCCCTAAGGGGGAGCGACCCTTGCCTACAAGGTCGCTCCCCTTGCGTGACGGCGCAAAAAAAAGTTCCCTGGTGATTAGTGGTTTCTGTCCCCCTTGGGGGCAGATTGACCTAAAATCAGACGATCTGCCCCCAAAGCGGGCATAAATGGCCTAAATACAATTTTCCCCTCCAGGGGAGCTACCCTTGTCACTCCCCATCTGTAAAACAAAAAAAAACAAAAATCCCTGGTGCCTAGTGGTTTCTGCCCCCCTTGGGGGCAGATCAGCCTAATCAAAATAGGCTGATCTACCCCCCAGGGGGGCAGAAATGGCCTAAAATAATTCCCCCCCCCAGGGAGCGACCCTTGCCTAAGGGGTTGCTCCCCTTGCGTAAAATTCACGCAAAAAAAAAAAACTCCCTGGTGTCTAATGGTTTCTGCCCCCCTTGGGGGCAGATTGGCCTCATCAAAATAGGCCACTCTGGCCTAAACATAATTTCCCCCCTAGGGGAGCGGCCCTTGCCTAAGGGGTCGCTCCCCACCTAAAAAAAAAAGAAAACATAACAAAAAGAAAAAAGAAAAAGAAATGATCCCTGGTGCCTAGAGGTTTCTGCCCCCCCTGGGGCAATGGAAAGGCAGAAAAGGCCTTCCCAAAAAAATGCCCCCCCTGGGAGCGACCCTTGCCCAAGGGGTCGCTCCCATTGCGTGAAATTCGCACCAAAAAAAAAAAAACTCCCTGGTGTCTAATGGTTTGGCCTCATCAAAATAGGCCAATCTGCCCCCAAGGGGGGCAGAAATGGCCTAAATATATATTGCCCCGTAGGGGAGCGACCCTTGCCTAAGGGGTCGCTCCCCACGTAAAAAAAAAAGAAAACATCACATAAAGAAAAAAAAAAAAAAAAAACCTGGTGCCTAGAGGTTTCTGGCCCCCCCTGGGGGCAGATCGGCCTAATAATAGGCCGATCTGCCCCCAGGGGGGGCAGAAAAGGCCTTCCCAAAAAATGCCCCCCTTGGGAGCGACCCTTGCCCAAGGGGTCGCTCCCTTTTGACAGTTTCAGAAAAAAAAAAAAATCCCTGGTGTCTAGTGGGGTTTCAAAAGCTGGATTGCAAGCAATCCGGCTTTTGAAACCCTGTGAGAGACTTCAAAGGGAAGGAAATACATTTCCTTCCCTTTGAAGCCTCTCGGGCCTCCCCCATGGAATTGAAAGAGAAATGCAAAGCATTTCTCTTTCAATCGCGCTGGAAGCTCTGCTTCCAGCGTGATGGGGGAAACCCTGTGACTAATCAGCGCGTGCTCGCATGCTGACGTCACAGGGGGTTGGGGGGGTCGGGGGTGGGAGGGGAAGGGCTTCCCCTTCCATCCCTGACTTGGGGGGGTGGGGGGAAACCCCACAGAGGGAGCGCTAGCAGCACTGTGCCTCAGGACGTAACCATTACGTCCTGGGCACAAAAGGGGTTAAAGTATTTTTACCATTTGTAAAGTTTTGCAGGAGTGGGGATAGTGGGCGCATTCAATTCTTTAATTTGTACCAAGCCTAGGCAACTGGTTTGTTGCATAGTGTGATTCAAGAATCAATTAAAAATAATAAGACTCAGCATTTTGAACATTATGCCCAGTAAAATATGCAATTTTTTCCATGTATGTGTTAAAACTCCCCACTGGTGGGGTAGGACAATGTTCACATTCTGCATATTTAAAAAAAGGCCTTCAGGGTGGTTGCTCTATGAATTAAATGATATCCGTATTAGTTATAACAGAACACATCTCCATAATTTTCTTTAGTTTGGCAAATATCTTCACTTTCAAATACAGTAAAATATTGAAGCTCAGAAAGCATACAATCACATGTTTTTACATAACAGTCATCAGAAACATCCCCATCACATCATTCAATGAATGTTTGAAAACGTCTGGAATTCGAAGGACCTCCATCGGGCCAAATATATTAAAAGATACTTTATCCCACTCAATCCCATCAGGAATTAGTATAGCTGAAATGTTCACTAGGGATAAATCTCGACAAATCCTATGTGAGGACGGATGCGGTTTTAGGACCTCAACCACCAGTTCGACTGCAGAGCATTCAGGAAGGTAAAGACCATGAATGAGTAACAAATAGACAATGACAAACCGAATCCAGAGGAAAAAGGCAAGTACAGTTAGTAAGAGCCATGGATAGTTCCAAGGACAAATAAAATAATTAATTTTGAGCCTAGTTATCAGCTTACATGCTCTTGATAATGGTGTAACAGAAGAAGTAGACGAGTCAGTGAAAGAGTCATTGATTGTTGGCAAAATATCCAAAAGCAGTTTGTGCAAATACTGGAGCCGTGTAAGGAAGCAGAGAACTGGCAGAAGTCTCCCTTGGTGGTTCGTAGTAAACAAATCCATCAGTTTAAGTTGAAATTGCTATTTTAGAAGTTTCTTGTCGCAGGTGAAGACAGTGATACTAATAAAAGATAATTTTCCACCCCCCCAAGCTAGGGGAAGTGTCAGCATCACTGCTCAAAACCTGTAGAGGAACTTCCTGGTCCATAGTGAGAGCAATTCAGGAACTACCCAGGAGTCCTCTAGGTCTGCTGTATAGGATCGGCCACATGGTGTACCTTGTCATTATCAATGGAGACAAAGCGATTTTCCTTTGAACCAGGCAGCGGTGGTAGAATAACAGTTCTGGTACAGTGTGTTCCCAGGACTGGAACCAGTGCATGATATGAAGGATCAAACTCCTTTTTCACAGCAATCTTTTCTCCCATCAGATCCCCATATTTTGGAATCCAGCCGGTAGATGTTATTGGTGCATCACTTATTCCCAGACATATGTGTTTTCATCACAGAACTGTTGTAATTCCTGCATGACAGAGACATGTTCCTTTATGTCAAAAGGTGTGTCTGCAGCCTCCATACCAGAGCTATAAAAATCTGAAAAATACATTTGTGTTCCAAACAGCCCTCATATGGGGTGCGCCCTTCAAGGGACCTTCTGGGCAGATTATTAAGTGCTCTCTGGACTCCAGACAGGTGATTAAGCCAACTACGACCCATGCCTAATTCTCTTGCTGTTAAAGATTACTTTAAGTCTTGGTTCTTCAGTTTCACTACACTATTATCCGCAGGATGGTAGGGGGACGGGAAATGCACTAGGACCCCTAACAAAGCCATGGTGTCCCTGAATGCCCTTGAGGCAAAAGCAGGGCCATAGTCGAAGTGGAATGCCGCAACTGACTATGTCCCGGTAAAGACTTGCAAATCTGTAATAACAGTTTGAGCATCACCTAATCATTGGGGGCATACCCATAGAAATCTGGAGCATGAGTTGATAGTGACTAAAATGCATTTGTATGCACCATCAAGTATCAGCGGACCACAATGGTCCAGGCACACATATTGTAGCAGTTTGTTTGAAATAAGTAGGGGTGTCTGCGGTGGAAGTTTAACAGTAGACCTTTTTATTTGCTGACAGATGTCACAGTAAAGGACATACTGTTTTGTCTGCTGGTACAGACCTAGCCATCAATGATGTTTTTATGATAAAAAAATAGTAGCCGCCATACCTGCATGGGCGGAAGCAACTCCGTCATGTGCCACTTTTTTCAACTCTGATCTTTAATCTTGGTTGGGGATCACACGATCACCCACCCCTGGTATTGTTACTAAAGCAGTATTCAGTCTAGTTATGCAGAAGGTATAATTGGCAGGATATGCCTTTGGTAATGGTTTGCCATCAGCTGAAGCTTTCACAGCAGCCAATGTTTCATCATCCAACCTCACTTGTGAACAAGTAAGTACAGAAGCCGTAGCTACTGCTGACTTGGCCGCTTCATCAGCCAAGGTATTACCTGAAACATGCATTCCTACACTTTGCTGTCCCAATGTGTGAACGACATGGGCACTGAGTAGCATTTCTTTCATTTCTGCTACTTTCCCCCACGTTAACCTGTGTTTGATGGTGTTACCTTTTGAATCTCTGAATCCGTTCTGGTACCAGTATGCAGATATTCATTGATGAACTAGATACAGTAATATGAATCACAGACTATTAATGTTAGTTTTTCTGGAACCGTGTGTTCCAGTGCCATCACCAGAACTTTGAGCTCTGCTAGTTGTGCACTGCAGATCCTTGAGGTGTGGGTGTAAGTATTTTGTGGATGGAATTCACCATCTTTCATGTAGCCAATCACAGTCGCGCAAGCGGCGGAGTATTGGTGTTTAGTGCCTATTGATTGTTGGGCTGAACCATCATTGTATATAATTGTGCGATATTGGAGAAATTCTTGAGTTTGTAATTTTGGGTCAAAAACGTAATCTACATCAGTGGCTGTCATAAACATTGCCCATTGGATCCACTGTGGGTGTAATGCTTGCGCGTTTAGTATGCTGGCTTTTGTGACAGCCTCAAAGGGTGCAATCGGAGATACAATAATAATGCGTTTCCCCTGTGCCAGAGGTCTCTTTATCAAAAGCCATTTGAACAGCAATCAAAATCTTTTCAGTGGGAGCAAAACGTTGTTCAGCTGTGGAATACAAATGTGATTTGTACGGTATAGAGACAGTATCACCCTTAATAAATGTTACATAGGTGAAGCAGACGGCAGCAGCAATTACTCTGATCTCCCTTGTATGTAAGTGTTTTGCTTCAAGCATGTCTTGTTGTAATGCTCTGAGAATGGGTGTGTGTTCAACATATTTGCTTGAAAAGTCTGGGCATATTAAATCATATAATGTTGTAATGTGTTGTGCATTATCCGGGATGTAACTTCTGGGAATAAATGATTAGTAAGGGGGCTTCATGTTTACCTCAAGTAATAGTTTAATGTGTTGTGCATAGTCTGGATGTAACTTCTGTGAATAATGTTTACCCATTGTAGGTTGGCAATGTTGAATGCACTTTTTCAGATAAAAGGACAACAATTGGGGATTAATCCTTTTAAGGTTCAAGCTTGAGCAACCTACAGCCTTAATTAGGTGCTACCTATCCGGCTGAAGAGGAAATCCTCAATAGCACGGATGTCTCTGTATATAGTACTGGGGTGCCTTTAGCATGTAGTGAGACAGAGATACTCAGAAAGATCCGTAAATTCAGTACCTGACCAAACGTTGGCAGTGCTATGTTGTGTTGGCTCTCGTTATCACAATGAGACTGCTGGATTCAGGTGATAGCACCAACGGATTATGGGGAACTGAGTCCAATTCCACACCATGTGACAACTGTCGGCCTAACGCTTCCGGCCAGCTAGCAGGACCTCACCAGTACTCAAGAGTACATCTAATTTGTGGCAGCCATACACATGCCATTTTGATTTCTCAGGGAAATTGTGGTGGAACAGATCTTGCCCTTTTTTCTCAGTTACATTTGTCTCACTCATGCAAAGGAAGAAGCAGGAATTTGGTTCAATTAATTTTATTGAATCATTATAGATAAAAAGCCATGTACTGCAGTAATAAGGATAATGAAACATGATAATATCAGAGTGGTGACCGAAAAAGTGAAAAATAAGAAATTCCCACCATAGTGTCACAATGCTAGGTTTTGGAATTCCTACCTGCACCACTAAAGTTCAATACTAGAGCACAGCAGTGTTAGCCCTAATCCGCTCTTCAGGACTCCTGGGAAGACACCATCCCGAGTGCAACAAAAATGGCGCAAACACAGCAAAATCTGCAAAGGAGCCCCAAAATTGATCCCAGAAGCCATGAGAGACCCCAGGAAGACTCCAACCGACCAGGAACAAGCCAGGAGGACCCAGACAAGACCCAGGAGGGGGAGAAGAAGAAAAGGAAGGGTTGTTTCAGTGCAGTGGAGCAGGAAACACTGGTGAAAGAGGTGACAGAACACCAGCATCAACTTTTTGTCACCTCAAAATTGCCAATTGGGAGGAGAAAGGCAATTTGGCAACAAATTTTGAACAAGATAAACAGTGTAGCAGAAGTACGGAGAACAGTCACTGAGTGCAAGAAACGCTGGCATGACTGCAAGCGCAGGACCAAGCAAAAGATGACAAGGAACAGGAAGGCAGCACTGCAGACTGGAGGTGGGAGTCTAGCACCACAGGAGGCCCTGGACCAGATGGAGGAGATGGTGGCAGCCGTCATCCCAGAGGAGATCGTCACAGGGATTCAAGGACAGGACAGCGCAGACTACCAGGAAATCCCACAGATGCAGGGTAAGTTGCTTGGAGGACAAAACTGCCTAAATGTTAACTGTAAACAGGGGTGGGACATACCTACTACACAATGCATGTCAGCCATGAAAATCAGGTAGTGGAAAGGGTAAAATGGCACAGCACGGGTGCATGGGCTATGCAGGGGAAACCAGAGGCACAGCACAACACTACACCAAGAACCTTTGCATGGGGGTACTATGCCATGCCAAGGATGTTGGAAAGGCAAAGCCAGTCCAGGAGGGTAGGGTACAACGTAAAACTAGCCGGCTGTCACACGACAGCTAGTATTGTCGCTACATGAACTAGGGCTCAATTTCCAGTCTCAGGCCATATCCGCAAGTGGTATTTACCATTGACAACAGTTGCCACTACCGCCTGTGCTGTGTGTGCAGGTCAAGTAGCTAATGGCAGTTACCTGCCCATGGATCAAACACACCCAAAATAGAGGGTTCAGGATGACAACGCTATAAATCCCCTATAATTCCTAACAAAGTGCAAATACTGTCAAATGCTCATGTCTATAGGCTCTATAAACATCAGGGGCCAGATGTACGAAGCGTTTTGCATAGCACAAACTGCAAAATTCGCAGTTTGCGCCATACAAAATGCGCACCATGATGCACAATCCCATTTTGCGAGTCGGTTCCGACTCGCAAAATGGGAATGCGACTCGCAAATAGGAAGAGGTGTTCCCTTCCTATTTGCGATTCGCATCACGATGCAGAATTGCTGTGCGACCGCGAACGCGGTCGCAAAGCAATTCGCAGTTAGCACCCATGTCAAGTGGGTGCTAACTCATTCGCAAAAGGGAAGGGGTCCCCATGGGACCCCTTCCCCTTTGTGAATGTCGCCATATTTATTTTTTCAGAGCAGGCAGTGGTCTAATGGACCACTGCCTACTCTGAAAAAACGAAACCAAATGGTTTCATTTTTTCTTTTGTATTGCAACTCATTTTCCGTTAAGGAAAACGGGCTGCAATAGACATGGAGGTCTGCTGTCTCAAGCAGGCCACCATCCCTGTGAATGCAGGGAATCGCAAGGGGGTCGCAAATTGCGACCCACCTCATTAATATTAATGAGGTGGGTCTTTGCGACTCCCTTGCGATTCATAGAGGGTGTCTGAGACACCATTCTGCATATGATTTTGCAACTCGGAAATTGCGAGTCGCACCAACTTGCAATTTCCGAGTCGCAAATTCATATCTTACTACATCTGGCCCCAGGTATTGTTACTTACATTATGAAGTACACAGCAGTAATGTCATACCTATGCTGCACATTTCAGGGTCTACCCCGTGCCTGTGTTACAATAGGTGCAATGCCACATTGCAACATTCCAACTGTAATACTGCTAAGACAACAGCATTGAGGAGGAGGACATATGTGTCTAGCTAGTTAAACACACCCACACCATCATAAGAGGAAACGGAACACTACCAGGAGCATCAGTGTTAGGAAACTATTTTTCAACCCTCCTCAGAGTGACGCAAAGAAAACACAAACACCAGGCAAGGCTCCGAAACAGATGAAATGCTTTCATGAGGTACCAAGGTTTATTGGCAGGCCAAGGCAGAAGGCAGACGCACATCCCAGTGTAAAGTCTTACAAGCTGGCATCTTCTGCCTTGAAGCATATAAGTCAGGAATTTATATATGTTAATAAGTGCTGTCACTGCACAACTCCAAAAGGGGACACAGTCCAAACATGGGCACGCACATACAAAAGAAATGCTGCACATACAAAACTAGAAGTCCATAGTGTAAAAATATAGAGAATGCAGTGTGAGCATGAGCATGTGAACAGACAACAGGTGGTCCCTAAAGAAATGGGGACTGGGTTGCTGGCTGAACTTAAAGTGTGAGACCGAGCTAAACTTAACAACGTGGCTTGGAGAGGTTTGTTTGTACAACTGGCATAGGTGTCAGAGAGGTCAGTAGGGAAGTCTTACTGGGATTCAGATAAGGGAGAAGAGAGTTGGAACTAAAGTATCATATCTATAGGTACATACATGTGAATATATATTTTTCCCAACAATATCTCCTTTTTGATAGTAATGTCATACTTGATTGCAAAAATATATATATACATTGCAGAAACATCAAAAATACATATCTTTGGATGGCATTACACGTTTTGTTCAGATGAAACACATATATTGTCATCTAGATATACACCTATGAGGTATTCATTATTTAAACATAGACTAAATGATATGCTAGTATCTAATCTAAAGCATTCATGTATTATGGGTCGATAGCCATTAAATCAAACATTTCTTTGTGTGCTTCCTCTACATCTTGTTGTATTGTAAGATATGAGGGCTATCTCCTGCTCTGTAGGATGTAGGACTTTAACTGCAGAAAATGAATAGATGTTCTTACTACAGAACTGCTGGGGCATGGAGCAACAGCACTGGAGGCAACACAAAAGTACCACTATTGTTATAAAGATACCGAATAGTGCTAGAACTAAGCTCTTCAGCCATCCTGTTGGTAACCATGACCAAAGCCAGGACCAATCATCAGAATCCAAAATTTTCCCTTCTCCATGAAATATTCGAACTGCTTTTTTAATTTGGGTGACATCCCTTGCTATGTTTCCACTTTCATTTAAAAAATAAGAGCAAGAGGAATTCAACAAAACGCACAGTCGTCCTTGTTGTAGTGTCAGGAGGTCAAGGGCAATTCTATGTTGGATAGTCTTGGCAGCCACTGAATTAATTTCCACCTGCAACTCTTGAAGTGCATCTCTTGTTGCATTGAATGCTATGGCTAGATCAGCAGACATGTTAACAAGGGCCAATTCCAAATCATATACGCCATATCAAGGGATTAATATACGCATTAGCTCAAAAAATAAACCTTGTCTAGCCTCCAGAATAGGTGTATGTATATCTCTTTGATACCTATGAGCAAAACTCCCCAAGTTTAATGGCTCATGCACTGCAATGTGCGGCACAACTGAAATGTTTGGTGTTAGATAAGAAATAGCACACATGCCTTCCCAGTGCCGCGGAAGCACCTTGTAAGGCTTAGTTCCACAAATGAAATACATACTGCCCTGTAACTGTGTGTCCAATGTGTGATATTCACTGAGAGAAAGGCCTACCCCGTCAGGGAAAGAGTTCTGAAATTGGTCACACCATTTATAATCAATCCATGCAGAGTTTATAAAAGTAACATTTGCCCACGGTGCCATGTAAGAGCAGCGAGCTGACCATAATATTTTAGAAATCACATTTGGTGCCCTAGTATAATCATTTTCTTGTTTAATTAGTGGATCATATAGAAGACCATCAGGTGTTATCAACAGTGTTTCTCCAAGAATAGTGATGTTCCAGTAATGTAAAGTGTAGTTAACTTTCTTTCCTTGTCTCTTAGTTGTCCAGATCCTACTTATTAACTGTCTGTCCTTTATATTCCAATTACCCGTGATATCATCAAATTCTAATATGTTAGGACACTTGCTACTTGCGAGGTATCTTAAGTATCGGGAAGCTGGGTTACATCCTGAAACTTGATGCTTTATACATACAGGAAAAGCACTGTCCTCTGCATTGTTCTCTCTCATAGTTGACACTGGGTATTCAGCTTGAATATTGGGCAGTATGGTACAACGTGGGTACCATCCAATCCTTCCTTCTCCACAGTCCCAAGTTACATTTGGTATAAGGCATCCTTTTCCTTGTGCATAATTCTGTATAGGCACAGGTGTCCCATGTAAGCCAATGGGGTCATTGGGATGTCTGGATAATTCTCTACAAATCCAGCAGTTTTCAAGACCTAAGACTTGGGCTACTTTCTCATGTACCGCAATGAGGGGATGGTCAGCTGTTTGTCTAAATACTGTTAGTGCATACAAAATTAAGGTACTCAAAAATATTATTTGTACTATACATTGCATTTTTTTTTCTTTTCAAAAGTTAGAGATATGAAGTCTGTTCAGTAAGGCAATGGCCCGCAGTGTGCTGTCCTCGTCTTCCCCTACTAGTCTGCAGTAGTCTTGTTCAAGGGTGGTTTCACGGACCTGCCCTGCGGTGTCCTCTTCAGTCTATTTTTCTGCAGGTGTGACTATCACCTTTCTTCGAGACTACGTTGTGTGCTTCACTCAACTGCTTCAATTGGTGTCACCTGACACTTGATGACGGACCCTCAGCGTGGCTCTTGGGAATGGTCTGGTCTGTCTCCCCTTTTTCTGGTATGCTGCGCTGCTCCACGGATTGCATGTGCTCATCCGTTATAGGCACGTCGGTCTTTGTTGTTGATGGTGCGGATCTGCACCTAGTGCTGTGAATCTACTCAGGACGTCCCTGTACCTTCACCGCCGTCCGCGTCACCAGGAGCACAAGGTGTGGTCCAGTCCACCTAGAACTAAGAGAAACATCTTTTATTTTTCTCACCATGACTATGTCTCCAGCTTTAAAAGGATGTGTGGGCTCTGAGGACGGATGGGGCAAGTCTTCCTTCACCTGGAGATGGTGATGCCTCAAGACTGATGACAATTTTATAGCATTGTCAGAAATGTTTTCATCTGTCCATAGCAGTGCTGCTTGAGATGCTGGGAGAGAGGCAACCTCAACCCCACAGACATAGGCCGCCCCATCAGTACCTCATGGGGGGACAAAAGGGTTGTCCTAGATAGAGTTGCCCTTATGGCATGCAGCACTAAAGGCAGAGCATCAGGCCATTTCAGGCCTGTTGCATCAGTTGTTTTTGCTAATCTATTTTTTATAGTGGAGTTCATCCTCTCCACCTGTCCTGAACTTTGGGGGTGGTAAGGGGCATGCAGTTTCCACTCTATTCCCAAACATTCACACATCTTTTGCACCACTGCAGCCACAAATTCACCCCCTCTGTTGCTATTAATGCCTTGGGGGACCCCAAATCAGGGTATGATATCTTTCATCAAGCATCGCACCACAGTTGCCGCATCATTCTTCCTTGTGGAAACGCCTCCACCCATTTTGAAAATTGATACACACACACCAGCAAATATTTGAATCCATTCACTGGGGGCATATAGGCAAAGTCTATTTGGACATTGGTAAACGGCCTCTGTGGTACTGGTAAGTGATCATTTGTAGCAGGGGACCGGCCTTTAGTATGCTGGGCACAGACAAGACATTGGGAACAGAATTGTGCAGTGAAGGCTGTTATCCCTGGTGCAAATCATTCCTGTCTAATTAGCTCATTCATCCCCCCTTGTGCCATGTGAGTGGGTCCATGAGCAAGCCTTGCAAGGGGAAGGAACATACTACGTGGAGCCACAGGTCTCCCATCCTGGTGGACCCACAATCCCTCATCATTTTGCAAACACCCAGCATCAGTCCACACTCTTTCCTCAGCTAGTGCTGCAGACCATTGTGCTTCCTTTACATCAGCTAGCAACAACTGTCTCTGAATAAGCTGAATTTTGTGAATGCTTTTTGCCATTAGGGGCACCATTTGTACTGGCTGTAACATGCTTTCTCTTGCTTGGCTTTTCCTCTGGCTATCTTGGTGTTAGCCCCTGTATGTGCCTCGCATTTTATGACTGCTACGCTGTTGGGTAGTAGTATTGCTTTTAACAAGTTCTTTACTAAAAGTCCATTTTGGATGGGGCGCCCTGCTGCTTTTATGAAAACACGATACTGCCACAGCTGGCCAAAATCGTGGACAATTCCAAAGGCATAACGTGAGTCAGTATAAATGTTAACATTTTTCCCGTCGGCTAGGATGCATGCTCTTGTTACAGCATACAGCTCAACTTGCTGGGCAGATGTGCCAGGGGGCAGAGCTGCATTTTCAATTATGGTGTCTACTGTTGTTATCTGTAATCGGTGTCTGTTAGTCTACTGGAGGAACCATCAGTGTACCACTCATAGTCTGCCTTTTCTAAAGGTGTCTGTTGTAAATCTGGTCTGGGTGTGGTGCATGTTTCTATAACCTCAACACAATCATGGTCAGGGGTCTCATCAGAATCACCTATGGCAGGTAATAATGTTGCCAAATTAACAGGGGGTCATTTTTTAATGGTAATATTAGTGTTAGACAACAACGTGACCTCATAACCTGTGTGCCTGGCTGCCGAAAAATGCTGTGTTGCTGCTGATGACAACAACAACTGTACTGAATGTGGCACATAAACAATACAAGGGTAGTCCATCACAATGGGAGCCGCCCTCTCTACCATCACAGCGGCTGCCACCACTGCTCTCAAACAGGCTGGATGCCCAGTCACTTCCGAAGTCAAAGTCACAGAGTAATACGCCACAGGTCTTTTTCCAGAGCCATGCTGCTGTGTCAGTTCACCATTTGCAATGCCGTCTTGCTCCGACACATAGAGATGGAAGGGGAGTTTGTAATCAGGGAGCCCCAATGCTGGCGCAGTACACAATGTCCCTTTCAGTTTCTTGAAACATTCTGCAAGTTCATTAGTCCATACAATGTTGTTGGGTGCATCCTGTAGGGTGCATATCCTCAAGAATGCATCATAGGATCTGTACTCAGGGATCCACTGGCGGCAGTAGTTCATTATCCCCAGGAAGGACATCATTCCTTTCTTGGTGGACGGTGGCTGCATGCTTTGAATCATTTTTATTCTGTCAGGTGATATGCAGCGCGTACCTTTGGATACCACATAACCAAGATAAGTCACCTCTTTTTGGCAGCACTGAAATTTTGACAATGAGGCTTTGTGTCCTCTCTCCTGGAGGTGGTTCAGCAGAGCTACAGTGTCTTTTTCACAAGCCTTTAGTGATGGGGATGCCACAAGGAGATCATCAGCGCACTGCAAGATGACACTGTTGCCTTCCAGGTGTAGGCTGTCCAGGTCTCCCTTTACTGCCTGTGCATAGACCGTGGAACTCTCTGTGAAGCCTTGGGCCAGTCTTGTGAAAGTGTACTGGGCATCTTTTATTGTGAAGGCAAAGAGGTACTCACTCTCTGGATGGACTCTAATACTAAAAAACTAAATTGAGAGATCTATAACTGAGAAGAACTCTGCTTCTGCAGGTATAGAAGATAATATAGTATTGGTGTCAGGCACAACAGGTGCTAAGGGAACCACAATGTTGTTTATCTGGCGTAAATCCTGTATGAATCTATACTGCCCAGTGTTGCCCTTGGGCAATGGAATTATTGGACTGTTATAGGGGCTAGTGGTCTTTTTAATGATACCCTGTTGAAAAAGAGACTCAATCACAGGTTTTATTCCCTCCTCTGCCTGAGGTGACAGTCTGTACTGAAGCACATAAGGTAGTTCTGCATTTTCCTTAAGCGTCACTTTATGGGGAGGGCATGTTTTTAGCAATCCTGCCTCATTTTTGTGTTTTGCCGAAACCTCTGAGTTCACTTGTTCTAGGACCTTGTTTTTTGTCAGCTGTAAAGCCATATTCCCTTCAAGCTTGTCAAAAACTGCAGTCCTGTCATTTCTGAGCATACACAACGTCCAACACCATCCTTCTCCATCTCCCAACACAAACACAACTCCCAAAGGAAATGTAAAGTCCTTAGTTCTTGGTAAGACCCGGAGACGTTGGACCATGGGGCCCAAATCTTTAGGGTAAAATCCTGGTGCTACAGCTATAGACACATGTGGTTCTGAAGCTGGTACCTGAAATAACCTCTCTTCCTGTGATCCTGGCTTAATGCTGACAGCGCAACCCTCTTTTCCTACATACAATGTGTCTTCAAGCAACTCCATTGTCTAGTACAAATATTTGTCTGCCATGTAGGCGTACCATTCAGGCACTGGGCCTGTAAAAAATGCTGCAGTACAGTGTCTTGGCCCAGGTCCTAATGTTAACTGTACTAACTTGGTCATCAAGTCAATCTCAATGTCAGTGCTGTATTTAAACAATTCTTGAAACATGTCATTGTAGAAATCTCCCTGTAACGGGGTCCATTGGTAGCGTGTTGGAGAGAGAGAGACAAAATTGGGTTTGGACATAACATAGAGTCCTCACTCAATTTGCAAGCAGTAAGTGCTCTATTAGCCAATTCTAATCTGTCCTCAGGCACTTGTAAGTAAATCCCATTTTGTGAAAAATATAATGTTGCATGCAATTTACAGAGGAGGTCTCTTCCCAGCAAATTGATGGGTGCATCTGGTGACAGGAGAAACTGATGGGTCGTTGTGAAATCCTCAATAGAAACTGGAAGGGGTTCTGATAACTCTTAATGCATCAGCATTCCATTTGCAGCTACAGTAGCTACTGTTTTACCACTACTGGGACCCAATTTGTTTCTTACTGCAGAGATAGTTGCACCACTGTCTATTAGGAAATCAATTTCCTTACCTCCTACCTTTTATTGGGAACATGGGATTCTCCTCAGGCGTGTCAGATACCTTCATCTTAAAGCACTGTGTTTGCCGGTTTTCTGTTGTTTGGGTCATCTCTCTCTCCACGTGGTCCTATACTGATCCATGTTGTTCCTGAAAGGGATTCCTCAGGGAGTGCTGTGTTTGCTTGATGTCTCTAGGCATGGGTGGTGCTGATGGCTGGACCTTGTCCCTGTCAAACATGTCATACCTGTTGTTTCTGTCTTTTCTCTCATACCGGTCATTTCTGTCATTTCTGTCTCTTCTACCTCTATAATGTTTACAATTTCGGCCCCAGTGCCCATACCTCAGGCAAACATAGCACTGATCCCTAGCCATGTCTCTTCTCTGGTATCCCTTGTCCTTCATCCTGTCTATTATGCGCCCCCTGATAGTACATTCCCTCTGGCTCCTCCTCTGGCTGTACTTGCTGCAACATCATCCCTTTGTCAGTTTTAGCTGAGTCCTTCTTTACTTTAAAAATACCATCCCATTCCATAGTTGCCAGAAGTGTGCACAACTCTTGATATCCTTTAGCAGACCAGTCAGGGTGGCGTAGTTTACAACTATGAGCCACAGATGCTAATACTCAATTCATAAGAGTCTGAGTCAACAATACTTTATATGCCTCTGTCATGCGCGGTACACCTCCACTATTATCCCATGCTTCATTGAACCTTAGGATGTAATCAGCCACTGATTCCCCTGATTTCTGCAACGTGGCTGTTACTTGAGAAAAATCACCATGTTTTACTGCTAAGCCATTTATTGTGTCCCTGACAGACTCTAACCAATTCATCAATCTATTTTCTGTGACATCCATATTATTAGTCAGGATTGCCCAGTCCCTCTCCTGTGGAATTTGGAACGCACTCTTTACTAAAGACCATCTGCTACCATATCCTAGTTTTAGTAACATTTCTACGTCTCTGGGAAGGGGGTTATAAGCAATGCATATTTTATGGAGCCATTCATAATATTTCACACTGGCTGTGAATGGGTCTGGGGCATCCTTAGCCATCTGATCTGCTTCCAAGGGGGTCAATGGTTTTAAGATTGCTGTCCCTCCTAACACTATTTTTGGTGCAGTCATTCTAGCGTTTAATAGTGCATCATCAGTATAGGAGTTCTCACCCTTTCTTTTTAGAGCCCGTGTGCAAGACTGTGTGAGTACCAGACGTTCTCTGCTATCTATCTTATCCTGAAAATTATGAATGGAGCGTTGTATTTTCTCCCTTTCTGTGTTCACTTCTTCCTGGAACCTGTCTGTCTCCCGCCTTAGGTGAGCTAACTGCCTGTGTTCCTCCTCATTGTTTTTTCCTTGTGCACTCATCCCTAAATCCTCCCTTAGGCCAAAAGTGGAAGTTGGGACAGGGGTTTCAAAAGCAAGCGGTATGTCCCCCCCAAAGGACAGGTGTCTATTCAGGACCGGTGTTGTGGCACCACCTTCTCTGGCACTAGTTGGCATGTCAGATACCCTAGTTAAATCACCCTCCAGGGAAATATGGAAATAAGGCACACAGGGCACGCCTTGTTTTGGACCCAGAGCCTGCTTGTGTGTGTTATTTCTTTCACAATGTACATAGGGGCCTGAAAGTGATGGGTAAATTGAAGTTGTTTGAGGAGGTGGAATGTGGACTGGACCTGCAGAATGGATGCTTTGGTCCAATCTTAGGGGGCTGCTCTCATTGTTATTTCTACCTGTGTTCCAGGAATTGAACTCACTATTCACATCCAATCTCTGTCTTTTCCTTTCTTCCTCTGTAAATAACAGTATCTCTTCCTCAGTTAATGTACTACTCATTATTTGCTCATTATTCCCTCCTTCCCCCAGTTTTACATAAAGGCCATGAGGCTTGGAGGTGATAAACAGTTTCTTCAATTTATTTATATCAATATATACCTGGCGGTGAGTCCAAATACACAGCAGAGCAGCAGCCCTTCTTGAAGTAGTGGCATTTGGTATTGTTTTAACTCTCTCTATTTCAGCTGTTGTCAAACCACAGTGGTTACATAGTGACAAAAAATGCTGCTCTGTTTGCACATAGTTACTTAATTCCAATAAACATTGGCTATATGTTGTGGGCCAATCCTTTGCTAGTTCTAGCTCCTTTTTATTATGTTTTTCGCATTCTCTGTTCACCACTGCCACTGTAGAACAGTCCCTGGACTCTGTGGAGACTATTTCCTGGCCTTTTCTTTTTGAAAGGAGAGCTTTCTTCTTAGCAATGGAAAGCCACTCCTGCAAGCAATCGCTTATGTAGTGTGAATCCCATGATGGGTCACCCCGTAATTCTATAGTTTCTGTCAATAGTTCAATATCCTCTACCTCAAGAGAACCAAATCTAGGCCACTTCCCGTTATTCCCTTTCCAAGTCCAAACTAACGCGCAGAAAGGTGTCACATATTCCAGACAATTTGTATCTTCTAGAACCTGGGCTACAGGGCTATCTGGAGGTAATTTGAAACCTTTCTCTCCTGTCAACTGTTTAAACAACTTTTTAGTCTTTTTCAGCATTCTAGGGCTTACCACCATTCCATTTCCTTTAGACTTGCCGCTGCCCATTGTGCCCTTCCCTCACAATTTTATAATCTGAAAAAAATAAACACAATGGTTGTATCCTGCAAAAGAAAATTGTTAAACAGGGGAAAAAAATGTTATGCAGTGGTGGATAGAGAGAGAGATAGAGAAACCAAGAGCTGTTGACAATTTAGAGGCACAACATAAAACAGTTTTTTCTTGTCTATTGCAGTGCTGCACTACTTTACAAATAATTCAAAAACATTGCAATAAAACATAGTGACACATTTACACTTAATCAACACATAATTCAAATACAGCCATTGATCAATGACAGACTATGGGGGTCATTCTGACCTTGGCGGTCTTTTCGCAAGACCGCCGAGTTACCGCCGCGGTGAAGACCGCCGACCGCGGCGGTATGCCGCTGTGCGCATTCCGACCGCTGGGAGCGTTCCGCCGGAAAACCGCCAGCAGCCACACTGGCGGTCGGCGGGAAAGTGGAGACTGGTCAACCTCCACCGCCACGCCAGCAGAACACCACCCACAGAATTACGACCCACATTTCTGTGTGGCGGTCTTCTGTTGGCGGTCACCTCCCCATGGCTCCTGTCGCCTCCCGGAGGACCAACGCACAAGGTAAGTTGATCGTTCGTGAGGGGAGGGGGTGGGGGGGTGTTGTGTGATGTGTGCGTGCATGGGGGTGTGCGTGTGTGTGTGTAGAGGGGGTGTGTGAGTGCGTGCATGCGGGCGGGGAGTCCTGCTGTGCCTATGGGCAATGTGTGTAGTTCGGCGGGTGCGCATGTCGGCATGTATGTGTGCGGGTATGTGTCCCTGTTGTGTATGTGTGTGTGTAGGGGGTGTGTATATGTGCATGTTGGGGGTGTGTGCATGTCGGGGTGCGTGTATGTGCATGTCGGGGTGGGAGTGGGGAGGGGGTTCGTACCACCTCTGGGGGGTGGCAGGGGGGTGGAGGGTGTGGGGGGAGGACTCGGTGGGGCAGTGGGGGGTGGGGGAGACCCCTATCAGTGCCAGGGAAGGAATTCCCTGGCCCCGATAGTGCCTACCACCATGGTTCGCATGGCGGTTCCCGACCGCCAGAAACCGCGGCGGTAAGCAGGGTCATGATACCGTTGGCGGTCTTGGGTCGACCGCCGGACCGGAGTGCGCAGACTCCAGCCCGTCGGTCATGACCGCCGTGGCTGTCGGAGTGGGGAAGTGGCGGTCGATCGCGGCGGTGACCGCCGCGGTCAGAATGCCATTTTTTTGACCGCCGGTCTGTTCGCGGTCCGACCGCCTCCTCTCCGCCGACCGCCAAGGTCAGAATGAGGGCCTATTTGTTTTGTGCACATTTCAAAATCATTTCCTGTGTCCCGGCGCCAGCCGATCAAATGCTTCCCAAGCTACACTCCAGGAGGGTTTTAATTAATTAATTTATTTATTTTCTCTCTGGGATTCCCGTTAAACAAAAACAAAATTCTCTTCTTTCTGTTGAGGATCTCCTGCGTAGAATTACAATTCGCCGTACGAATTTGCCACTATCATTTAACGCAATGATACGGATAACTTTGTTACTCCTCAGTCATCTATTTAAGAAAAAAATTATCTTCAGTCTGGCCAGGTTCTCCTGCGTGGAATTACAATTCGCCGTACGAATTTGCCACTATCATTTAACGTAATGGTACGGGTAACTTAGTTACTCCTCAGTCACCTATTAAATAGCCAGCTATATTTTTATTTACATCAATCCCCAGTTTAACTCTTAGCTAAGCGTTGAAAGGCCACAACAACAGGCATTTAATTAACTTACCAGTGGTGGTATTTCACGCATCCCACTTCTGACGCCATTTGTTAGGAAACTATTTTTCAACCCTCCTCAGAGTGACGCAAAGAAAACACAAACACCAGGCAAGGCTCCGGAACAGATGAAATGCTTTCATGAGGTACCAAGGTTTATTGGCAGGCCAAGGCAGAAGGCAGACGCACATCCCAGTGTAACGTCTTACAAGCTGGCATCTTCTTCCTTGAAGCATATAAGTCAGGCATTTATATATGTTAATAAGTGCTGTCACTGCACAACCCCAAAAGGGGACACAGTCCAAACATGGGCACGCACATACAAAAGAAATGCTGCACATACAAAACTAGAAGTCCATAGTGTAAAAATGTACAGAATGCAGTGTGAGCATGAGCACGTGAACAGACAACAGGTGGTCCCTAAAGAAATGGGGGCTGGGTTGCTGGCTGAACTTAAAGTGTGAGACCGAGCTAAACTTAACAACGTGGCTTGGAGAGGTTTGTTTGTACAACTGGCATAGGTGTCAGAGAGGTCAGTAGGGAAGTCTTACTGGGATTCAGATAAGGGAGAAGAGAGTTGGAACTAAAGTATCATATCTATAGGTACATACATGTGAATATATATTTTTCCCAACAATCAGTGCAATCCAATGTAGCACACATTCCCCAACATCAACATTACACACTACCAATGCTGACACCTGTATCATGCCGTGCCAATGCTATTCATAGTATGTGCTTGGTCTCAGCAACATATAGGTGTATGTGAAATATCCGAGACTGGGTCAGTTCCATATTGTTAAGTGTGGTGCAAGTGGCACTCACAGATATTGAAAGACCTCACCTTGCTAATGGAAGTAGATGGAGGGTTGAGTAGGATAATAAGGTGGCAACATACAATTTGGACAGAACCTACACCTAGAGGATGTGACGCAGACAATTCCCCAAACTGACCTCACTACATGTGACATGCAGGTGGGGCATAGGCCTGGGAGAATGCTAATATTAATGACAGGAAAAATGAACAGGAACCAAGATTACTATGACTTACTAATAGGAAGTCAGTAACGTCACATCACAACTGCCACAACACAGACACACTAATTGTACAATATCTCATTGCAGAGGACGATGGCTCGCCTTGGGATATGCCTGTCCTGACTTCCCTGATGACATGGATGACGAGCTGACAAAAATTAGCCAGCAGACCCTCCAAGATGTCCTTGGAACCCTCCAGACCCCAGCTTCAGTCGCAAGGAGGAGTGCAGATACAGCAGCCATCACAGAGGAACCACCCACCACCCCAATAGTACGCCCTGCCAGCTCCAACCCAGCTGAGGACTCTGAGGACACTGGTACCACCTTTGAGAGGACAGTAGTGGGAGTACAGCGGGAGCTGGCCAAGGAGGTGCGGGTGGGGATGCAAAATATGGCGGCCAGCCCTGAAGGGATGCGCACATGCATGATGTCATCTGCAGAACAGGCAGCAGCCATGCAAGTGCTAACATTCCTCCTGCAACGACTACAACCATATGTAAGGGAATTCACCAAAGCAGTTAGGGAGTTGCCACAACACTTGGCATCCCAAACCTTTCACTGCGTGCACAAATGCAATCATGACCCCCTCAGGGCCGACCTAGCTGCCTACCACAGTGATGTAGCTGCTATACTCAAGAACAAGCAGCTCCTCATTGCTGCAGTAATGCCCTTAATAGCCCCACAGTTGGCAGCTACTGGGAATTCTGACTCCACATCTTCAAACACTGAAGTGTGTGTTGCCCTTTCAAACCCACCACCACCAAGGGCAGAGGAGACGGCACACACATCAGAAGATAAAGACGTGGAACAGATCACCTTCACCCATGGGAGTACCCAGTAGCACCAGTCCATGCCACAAGGGCACTGATATCCTAGGTCCTGTGCTTGTTAACATGTCAGTCTTGCTACAGTTGGTCACATGCAATGTTCTCCAGCACACTGTTTACCTTGACACTATGCACTGTAATTGTCTCTCACTACCTCATTGGCAATTCATGTTCCTCTGCATTGTATGACACTTCATCCCAGCATTGCACTTGTGTTGCATCACAATAGAAGGCATCATACTAATGGACTCACAATCCTGGACTATGTAAATATTGCACTACAGCACTTTAAAATAAATAGCACTTACACAACCACTTTGTCTCTGTGTAATGTTACACATCAATCGTGTAGGGGGTTAGTGATGTATGTCACATGTCAATGGCCATAGAATATCAATACAACAGTGTTTAAAGAATGTGGGCGGATAGCTATGCACTGGGTTCTGGATTTTATCAGCATCTGTGCTTCCCTAGGCTTATTTCTGAAGTTAAAGCATCACAAGCAGTAAATGCTGTGTAGAACAGGAAAAAGTCAGCTTCAAAGTATGTATAAGCTGAAACTCAATGTGGCCAACATTCCATTCAAGACAATCTTTATGTATGTGACATCTGACTATAAACTTTCATCAAACACACAGACCATGCAGCAGGAAAGGATGTGTACATGTGTATGGCAAATATGTAACCTGGGAGTACAATGTAAGAAATGATAGGTGTGATTTATGTATACAGAACTACATAAAATTATAACATCACTCAGCTTATCAGGGTTCACATGAACATCAGGCTGCAAGATTCCAATTCAGGACTCAACCCATGACAGATTTAAAAACACATCAAACCTTCACAACACATTGGGGACCATAGTAACCTTGAGTGGTGGGTGCAATGGATGGCAGATACATAGAGAAGTAGCTTTGGTGTGGCTGCCAATGTGACAGCTCATTTGGAATTGGGACTAACCATGTCAATAATGGGATTCTGATTCTGTCAAGGCCCTGATCCCCAAACATATGACACATACTGTAAAGGAGTACCTAAAACTTTATTTCACAGTAATAAAGGGAACTTAAACTAGGGGAAACACCTTAACTAACCTAACCTATCCTAACCATACATTACCCACAACTGGCCTTAACAACCCTAAGCTAAACTTACTTATCACATTTAACTAAACACTCTAAACATCAACCCTCCACCCCCCTTTACATGACGGGACACATGTAGGACAACATATACTAACCTAAACACATACTAACTTATCCTAAACAAATATATTTTTTTTTGTATTTTAAAAAAATATTTTATATATTTATTTATTTATTTATTTTTTATATACGTAACCCTAACATCATCCCCCACCCACCCACCCCCCAAAAAAACATGTAATAATATAACCCTCTCCACCCCCTACCCACTTATACTAACTAAACTAACAGCCTACTCTAACCTAACACTAAGCCCCCTGAACCCACTAAAGATGAGAACGAGGAAAGAGAAGGGAGGGGAGGGAATCATGGGTGAGGATCCATTAATTACAAATTGGCACTCCACAAGATTTTTTTGATACCCCGCAGTCTCCTGCTATTGCGGGACACCTCCTGCTGCAGCCTGTCCATCCTGCGCAACATTCTTTGAATGTCACGTTTCAGTGTTTCTATGTCCTGATTGTCTATCACAGCAGCTAGGGTTGTTTGTGTTCCACTTGTTGATGCCATTGCTGGTGCTGGTGCCGGTGCCGTGGTAGGAGTGGGAGTGGGAGTGCAGGAGGTGCTGCTTGTGGGCCTGAAGCAGATGAGCTTGAGGGACCTGCTTCAGTGGCTGTCATCCTTGGGGCCACTGTGGTCTGAGTTGTAGTGGTAGTGGTGGCTGTTGTGGGTAAGGCTGGCCCCCCTTTGGCAAATGTCCTCCAAGCCCCTGTGGCTATCTCATGGTGATAACAGCGCACCATATTGCTGAACCCAGCCTCCACATCTAGTATGTGGCGGTAACGCATTGCCAGCCTCTGGAATTCCCTGATCTCATGGGCATTCATGTTGGCAGCTGTAAAAGTAGAGAAAGCCAAACATTAGTGACATCATTGTGTGATACATCTACAGATGATATGCTAACACTTCCTCAAAAATAGCACATACAGTCCAAATCACAGTACAGATGATAGAATGTCCCTGAGGAATGACATGCCAGCACATCTACTATCTAACAGCACAGCAATGCACAACAAGGTGTGTACCTAATTAAATGATCTGTACATCTTTGTACTGCTATTAGTCACATAACAAATGCTGCAAGTACTCCACATGTGTCAGGCCAACTAATGACTATCTTCTGGATGACAATCAAGGCCCTCAAGACCTGTGATTTGTAAATGGAACTGCCTGGACGGTATGCAGTTGGTAATCATGAGGGGGCATCGTAGGTTGGAACACATGAATGTTTGAATTACATGTCTGTCTTCTACACAGGGATCCTCATGCCTAGGTACACATATTTCCTAACCCTAACCCTGTGCCTGAGGGGGGGATGGACATGCAACATATACTTTCAAACATCAAGGACAGCCAGGAAGCTTTGGACAGCTGTCCATGTGTTTAGTCAGTCCACCACAGGTAAGAAGGTCTGCCAACTAGGATTGACTCAAACATTGGACAATCACATCCACATTTATTTTTCTAATTGCGGACAATTGTCAACATCATTAGATCTCACTGATACCTTTCCAAAAACAAGCACATTGATGCAAGCACCCATCTGGCCTTGACCTGCATGCACGCCTATGACATTTCACTCAAGTGCCACATAAACGGAGGACAACATGTGGAGCTAGATGCTGCTAGGAAGTCAAACATTTAGGGGGTCATTCAGACCTTGGCGGGTGGAAACCGCCATGCAGCCGCCAATGCAGCCGCACTCCGCGGCCCCCATTCCAACATTCCCGCCGGGCCAGCGGGAATGAGGCCGCAACACAGAAGCCGTCTCCGAATGGAGCCGGCGGTGTTGCGGCCGTGCGACGGGTGCAGTTGCACCCGTCGCGCTTTTCACTGTCTGCTAGGCAGACAGTGAAAAGCTGGCCGGGGCCCTGTTAGGGGGCCCCTGCACTGGCCATGCCAGTGGCATGGGCAGTGCAGGGGCCCCCAGGGGCCCCAACACACCCTTTACCACCAGCCTCTTCCTGGCGGTGAAAACCGCCAGAAACAGGCTGGCGGTAAGGGGGTCATAATCCCCAGGGCAGCGCTGCCCTGGCAGATTATAGCCGCCGGGGCAGAAATGGCTGGAAACCGCCGGCCCCGGCGGTCCGACCGCGGCTTTACCGCCGCGGTCGGAATGGGACCCGAAAGCACCGTCAGCCTGTTGGCGGTGCTTTGGTCATTTTCACCCTGGCGGTCAGAATGACCCCCATAGTCCTACATGTTCATTACTTAACACGGATGCTCAAGTCTGTGAGTAAGACTTCAGCATCACTGGTCTGCGTGAATCAGGGTATGATTTGCTGACTAAATCATGAAACTGGCCACCTCCAAATTAATTATTGGCATACATGTAGCAAAAAATCACCCTATTCACCTGCCCATGCCTATAGCGCAGCACTCGACTCCCAATATATAACACTCCCCCACAGAATGTCTAACTCAAGCATGGAACAAAATGTCAACCTCCAGTCAAGTCACATGTCAGATCATGTGCCAGCACATCATACCTTGCAATGAGTCCAACACACAGGAGTCAATCACACAATAGCTGCAAACACAACACAGGACAAACATATTAACACTTACTGGATATGTCTGGGTCCACAAATTGAGCCACTTCACCAATTGTATATGGGGCGGGTCCACCTGTAAAACATGGAAGGGTGAAATGTACTCAATGTCTGCTCACTGTACAAAACTTTGATCAACAAATTACTGTGTGTGACATTTTATATGATAGAGCAGCACATCAGGCATGTAGACATCCCAACAGACATACTACTGCAAACATGCATTGACACTGTGACTCCAGTAAGTGATAGACACACATATGCACACATGCACTGGCCCTAACAATCATGTGGTGCCAAACATGATTACTCAATTTTGTGCTTAATTATTTCTAGAGGGTACTCCATTTCATCATTTGTTATTATGAGAGACATGCAAAGCCACATTCCTGGTGCACTGCAAAACCAGTGACTCCGGTATTGTGGCTTGTGCATCAAGGGACAATGAATTACTGTGTGATGCTCATGGGGGTTGAGTTTTGTTCAGGAATTATTGTGCTTTCAATGGTCCATTATTTGTGTGCCTGTGTTGTATGTAGGTTACATATGCCACATTGGCAGTGTACCCAGAGGCGTATATGCCCCCTATGACACCATGATGGCAGGGATCCTGTGTGTTGCTTGATGACATACATGGATTGGCCATTTATCTAAATCAAAACAACAAAAACATATATGCTGACAGTGTCTAATTTGATCATCCGTGACAGAATGCATGGCACAGGTGTAGTCATTGCACCTGAAATGTGTTAGTCTGGGCCCTGTGTTCCTATATCAGATATTGTAGATCACAGTTTGCCACATTCATTATCTTAGAATTGTCAAGTTGGGTGAACTGTGGTTCTACAACCGAACTGACACTGTCCGCTAATTAAAACATGGTTTAGCAAATGTCCTACTTCTGCAGTCTTGATGAGGTAGATCTTTATTTGTAAGCACCTTGAGAATGGTGGCACTCACAGGAATGCTGGCCTGCTGATCTTAGCATACCACCATGCCTGTGATAGCCTTCATACTGAGAAGTTAACAGTTGTACATATGCTGCACTAGATCAGCAGGGGTGTACAAAACGTTAACTAGCAAACTATTTAATCAATTTAAATGTATGATGGAAGCAGTCAGTGGCCCCTTGCACAACATCATGTAAATACATAATTTGTGACCATGCATTCACAAAGTTCAGGGATCCCATGATGACCCATTAACTTTAGAAAATTGTTTGGCTAAAAGTGACACAGATGGCAAATGCACCAGCTCTGTACAAGCAATTGTGCCCAATGCAAAAAGGTTGTTGGGCCATGCTACTCAATGATAGGATTTCTATGCCTTCTCCGAAAAGCCACAAGATGAACCTGTTTAGTGCCACTGCAATCTGGTAGAATCCGGGCACAATTATGTTTGGCCTTGTGAAAAATTATCTTTCCAGACGTAAACCCACAGAAACAATAAACTTAGGGCCAAATGTTATTTTTTTCATGAGCAGCATTTGCTTAATTTGTGTATGCTACAGCTATGGAAAGTAGCACAAAATATTTAGATATTATCAAGTGTGCATTACTTTGGCATCCATAATTAATTTAAATGCTGCACAAACCAAGTCGAAATATCAGCCTAAGATATTAACAGAGGTTAGGAAGATCTTTGTACGTATGGCCATGAATACTGTTCAGACATGGTTTATGAAATTTGGGGACTACATTGGTTCCTTGCATTAGCATGTGAAATACATTTATTGACATCAAAGTGGCACTAATTTACAAGATAAAGTTGTCTTTTGTAAGTTTGTGCAGCTTTTGCATCAACAAATGCGCAGCAAAAATTATATGAATCAGGGACAGTTTGTTCAACTTGCATTCCACATGTCCACGAACATTGCATGCAGCATATCACAAACTCTGCTGCTGTCACTACAGAGCATTTTACTGTACACATTAGTCTAATTTGTACTCACCAACAGGACCACCAATCACCACACCCAGGTGGTCCAGCAGGTCCTGCTCTTGGGCCACCAGGTCAGCCCAGCGATGTTTCAGTTGGTGGTCGTTGCGCTGGTGGAACAGCACCTTTGCCCACCTGAGCCTCCTAGCCTCCAAGTGATACCCCGGTATCACCCTGCCCCCAACCTCCAACATCAGGGGGAGGAAGTGGCACACCAGCCACACAAAGGCCCCCCACTCCTCTTCACCCATTCTCCCCAGACATGGCCTTCCCAACATCTCAACAATAATAAGGATAGGAAAGGGTAACGAGGGAAAAACAGGGAAAGGAGGTTTGGAAAGCAAACTTAAAGAACTCACAAACAGCCCAACAATATCCCAACTAACAATACCCACTAACACACTCCCAACACTATAAAGACAAATCTAATCTAAAAAAATGACAAAAACACACTTAAACTGATTTACACAGACACTTAAAAAAACAACAGATGACAATGGCAATAGCACACAGGAGACAAAAGCACAATATTCACAGACACAACTCTATACACAGCCACACAGTCTAGAAGAATCAAAGACTGCAAAGTGAAAGAGAAAGTGCACCACTGTACCATTTCTATAAACAAGATATCCTATTAAATCACTTCCTGTTTCAAATGCGGTGCGTTTTTATTATAATGCGTGAAATTTTATGATGCTTACGGGCTTTGCATCAATATTTTTTGATGCATATGCTTAAAAATTCCCCCGCATTCAAACATCAATACATTTTTACTGGATAACCAATTTAATGGGGTGCAGTGTTGGAATTAACGCTAGGGAGCAATCGATGTATTATGGGTGCGAGCATCATTTTTTAACGCATATGCGTCATATTTTGACACATATGCATTTTTTTATGCTTTTGTATTAGAAAACCTGTATAACTGTGTTTGTGTCATTTTTGTTTCTTTAACATACATGAAGGCTACTATACAAAGATAGGATGTTTTGACCTGCTGTGTGTGTTCTAGTGTTTGGGCACACGTGGCAGACCACACTACTGCAGACCATAATACTCATGTTGTTGTGCCGGATTAGCTCTCTTAACTGATGCAACAGCAACACAAACTTTTGGAATTACATTGGTATTTCCTAGTTTGAACAGGTGTTGCATCAATAGAGGATAGAAAGGCTACACAACAAAAAAATAGACTCATGGCCTGTGTGTTTATGTCTGTGAATTGTGCCTCTGTGTGAATGTCACAAGAAGTGTTTTGCAAAATGTGCATGTATGAGTGTGTTGTAATTGTGGATAACCATCAGGTGCCATTCATTGAGGTCCATCAGTCATGATATGTGTTATATCTGTTGTGTCTAATGCTGTGTGAACTTCCCTGACTTTGGGGACAAAACATCTCCCATGACAAACTATAAACAGGATAGATAGAGGACGGTTGATAATGGCAATGTCAGAAATGTAACCCATCACATTTAATTAATTGTTGGATACCACTTCATGGTCACTTGTGTGACCCATGAGTCAGGCATTTGAACGTGCTAGGCAGGTACAGTGTTGGTGACACAGAGTCTCAAATCCAATCCTATTTTTTTTTGTACACCACAGTTTGAGTCAGGTACATTATCTACGTGTCTCCTGTGGCTGTGGAGGACCAGCAGACCATGCTGCATGTGTTCACATATGTCCAGTGGTTCATTGCACAAAGGTGTCCAGTTCAAGTGTGTGGCCATGTGTACCCTGTGTCAGTATTGGCCTCCATGTTGTCATAGTTACGTGCAGGTCTAGTCATGAGTCTGTGGAGCCATTCCCTCAATTAACAGAGTATCCTTCAAAGCAAATTTGATCTAAAGCCAAAGATCAACTAACGGCACACCTGGTGATGGTCCAGCCATGGCACTGCAGAACTTTAATAAGGCTGACGACAGGGCATCCTTGGTGTTCTCAAAATTTTTATGGATGAGTAATAGGTAACAGGCAACTTTCATCACAACATGTGTACACAGGGTGGTCTTGAAAATTCCCACTCCAACAGGAAACATCAGTGCCTTTGTGCTAATTAATCTCACAGCTAGTCACCACGCAAGCACCTTCAAAAGGTGGTGGCAGAAGGGACTCTGGGCCTGATTCTAACTTTGGAGGACGGTGTTAAACCGTCCCAAAAGTGGCGGATATACCACCTACCGTATTACGAGTTCCATAGGATATAATGGACTCGTAATACGGTAGGTGGTATATCCGCCACTTTTGGGACGGTTTAACACCGTCCTCCAAAGTTAGAATCAGGCCCTCTGTGTCTGGACCGTCAGGGCACAAACATGTTTTATCCTCACATACACATTGGCAAGCCTCGTTTGTTGTGTTGGAGGTACAGTACCAAATGCATGCATACAGCCATAGCACACTGTCACTGTTTGGCAATAATGAATACATGCAAAACCAGAAAAGGGATGGGGGCTGGATTAGGCCATTTGAATACACATCCCAGAACTGATTACGATGAGTAAAATGATTAAACTATACTATCTATTTGAGGATTCAAATCCTACCAGACACAATACCCCATGAGGAAAGAGAGGGCATGGAAAGCAACTATGAGACAAATGTAGCCACATGGAACCTCTATGGTTAACACAAAGACAGGAACCAGTCTGGCTAACAGGATGCAGGCTCTGTCAGGAACAAACATGAACAAGGCAAATACACAGTGAGCAGACTCTGACTGGGAAAAGCTGAAACAACACTGTGGGAGCTAAAAACAGTTTGTGCTGTGGTCTGTAACATTACACAATCCCCCAAGTGCTCTGGTACACAAGTGATTTGTACGCCAATGCACAACAAGGACATTCTGAAAATGGCAGCTTCTAAGCAGTTCCAGGCAGCAGCAAGGGCAGGGCAGGTTCAAATGGCTGGTCTGTATGGTACTGCTCACAGGTGTGGGCAGATTCAGTCTCTCACAAGTCCTGGAGTTGAGAATCAAGTTCAAAGGGCCAAGTGGAACTTTCACATGGGAAGCAATGGACAGCTGAATACAGGTCTTACGGACTACCAGGCAGTGCATTATTTGTCCCAAAGTCCATGCAGACTGATGAACTATGACTATGGCATGCCATACTGAAGTGGGAAGCACACAGGAGTCAGAATGGGAGTCTGGGTCTGTGTAGCTGAATATTCTCAAGGTGCAGATAGTCCATTTACAGGGCCCCCTAGAGAAAGGTGGGGAGAGTCTTAAAACATGGCAGTGGCATGACTTATTACCTGGGATGGACTGCGCAGGGCATGACTTGTGAGCAATGCTTGTCATATCTGGGGCACTCGTGCTATCCATTTTCAGCTTAGATGGACTTCTTGTCATACATGCTCCTTGCAGAGATAGCTGATGTCACACTTACTGCTGTCAAGGGTCTGGTCATACAATCCTGTTACCAATACAATAGCACATCCACTGCCTCATGTATGAGACACTTTTTTCCTTATGATTGATGGTGTCTTAGTTGTGTGTCATTTGCTGCAGTGGACCATGTTGGCAACATGGATGTGTCTCATAGCTGTGGTCCTCTGATATTGCCCTTCATATGTGAAATAGACAGGATATATATCATTTACACTGTGTGTGATGTTGGCTGTAAATTCATACCCATCAAATGTGACGTGGCTTTTTCAGTATCCTAATCTGTATTTCTGCAAAGCTCCATGAGGCAAAACTCTGATTATGATTCCTAGGGATCATGTGATGCAAAACCAATTATCCAGAGCACGATTGAGTGATGAAGTTAGGTGTTTAATGACATATGATAACAAAGTGGTGATGGTGACTATAGTTAGAAGAAGTGTAGTATGATGTGTTGCCTGCGACGCAATCCTGAAGCAGTGTTTGTATGTTCCCCCTCATTTTCATGGACAGCATCCTCCTCTTCAGGCATTAATGTTTTTGGTTCATAGAGGGGAATGCTCCTCCTTACACAAATGTTGTGCAGGATGGCACAGGTCAAAATTATCTTGCAGACCATTTCAGGTGAATATAGGAGGCTGTCTCCGGTGATATCCAGGCACCTAAATCTGTAATTCAGCATGCCAAAAGTCCTCTCAACTATTGTGCGTGTCCTACGATGTGACTCATTAGAGGCACGCTCTACTGCTGTGCTTGGGTTGGCAAACGGGGTCATGATCCATGGCTGGATCCTGTAATCCTAATCAGTTGAAAGAGAAATGATGGTAAATATTTGGTTGTTGGTTGCACTTTGATTATCACTTTGCATGGCAGTTGTCATTTTGTGTCATCTGAGACTCATCTGTGTTTGTGGTATTGTGTGGGATCCTAGGCTTCCGTGATGTTCTTTCTGCATTGGGTTGTTTAACTATCAAAACTGGAGTTTGGCTGATTGACCTGATATCAGTGGTATATTTCAAAACTTGCTGTTCATTGTGTATCTCCCATGCATTATGTAATGTGAAAGAAGTGTCCGTGTGCCTTCACTGGAGGTGACATAATACTTCAACACACACAATCAATTCCACTGTGGTGGGAACACGGTTGCACTATATGGGCTGAATATCCCATCCAATTCGACATATGTAATTGCATGTGAAATGCAACAGTGAGGCCCTATGATTTGGCTAGGTGGCAATGTACAACACATCTCCATAAGTTGGCAGCACTGAAGTATTCACAAATGACAATGCACAATTATCCCATGTGTGACAAGTTCTATGTAAACCTATTTTGTGCCCTCACCGAGTTGGCTCATGTGCAAACATGTACCTACACTACTGCACTTGCTCCAGGTAAGCTGGCTAACTTGGTTGTTGGGGTGAAGGTTTTAGTGTCAGATGGTCCATGTGCCTGTACATCTGTTATGTATATGGGGAATCGTCTCAATCTGTATGTGTAGCAGTGTGAACTTTGCATTAGTGTCACATCACATGTTTTCATAGCACATTCCACTTCCTTATTGCTAGTGGGCAATGTCACCCCAGGAGTGATGTGAGATGTTGGTACTGCCTCAATGATTCCATGTCACCTTCATTAGAGTCAGCATCATCATGCTATGTGTATCATAGTGTTTGACCTGCAGCAAAACACTTTCACACCCTTTACACAGTACGTATTGCTTGGAAGGGTGTGTGATTGAGTGTTATTGATGTGATTTTGGAAGATTCATCTTCCAAGTTCTACTGCCAGTTAAGGTCATGTCATTGTCACTGTGTGGTTTTAAATTGGTCCTATGTGGCTCTGGAGTGGCATCTCTTGTTATTTGCATCTGTCATTTGTCCATAGGTGTATATCCCATTGGGTCAGGATATCAAACATGACTACCAGTGTCACAACCTCAGTGTGTCCGTGGCCACGTGTCAATGTAGTGGTTTATGTCTTGTGTGTCCTACAGGGTTGCTGTGCTGTGTGTATATTACTAGGTTTCTGGACTTACCGAAAAGAAGGCCATTGCCATTTCATCCATCCTGGAAGTGCTGATTGATGGTGCTGTGGTGGAAGATGAATGAATCATGTACACTCCCAAGATACTTTGCCACGATGTTGGTGATCAATCCACGGTGATCCACAATGGCCTGCACATTGATGGACTGTATGTGATCCTGTTGCGGTATATATGCTCCGTTGCAGCAGGTGGCACAATCTGTACATGTGTGCAGTCAATGGCACCAAGCATGTGGGGGAAGCATTGATTTGATGGAACCCCTGTTTGGTCTTCTGCTGCTTCTGCTGTATGTTGGGGAAGCTGATGTGGCGGGGTGTGAGGGAGATGATGGCATCAAGTACCTTGGGAAGGCAGACAGAGAATGAGGGCTGTGAGATCCCGGCAACCAGGGCACCAGTGGACTGAAAAGAGCCACTTGCCAACATGTGCAGGACAGCTAGCGGTATGGCTTGCCACTTTAGTCTGTACCTCTGGATGATGTCATGTTCCCTGAGGCCCTGAAGGGTTGTCCCGGTCCTGAATATCCTCTCTTGCCTTCTGCATTGCCTTTGAGGTCCCTGTTGGTGTGGTGGTAGCTGCTGCTGTTGCTCCTGTGCTCTGCGTCTTCGTGCATGCTGAATGAATAGCACCTCCATGTCTTCCTTTTTGTGCTTTGATGTTGGTTGTGTGAGTTTTCCTTAAGTACTGGTGCGTTTGCCCCAGTTTACATCCTGCCCTGACCCAGGCGTAAAATTTTGGCACAAATCAGGATTTGCGTTATTTTCCAGCTCCGCCTCCCAGCTGTGCACCATTTTTGCGCAGTTGGATAAATATGGCGCACGGGTGTTTAAGTCATTTTTTAGATGGGACTGCCTACCTTGCATCTCATTGATGCAAGGCGGTTTCACGCATCCAGAAAATGCTGCACACTTGGATATTTCGGCGTTAGACGGGTCTAGCATCAAAGTATAAATATGGTGTTAGCTTTGCGCCAAATTTGGGTCAAAATAAATTACGCTAATCTGGCGCAAAGGGAGTATAAATATGGGCCTAAGTCCCAGCAGACAGCTGCAATGAAATGAACAGCATGCATTGGCAATTTCTGGCTGGAATTTTCCTCTATTGTGTAAGGAGCAGAGAGGTGTTTTATAATAAAACATCTGGTGTTCTGACAAAACTGCCCCAAAGTAAAAACACACATTTCCATGAAATGAGAGGTAATCTGATGTTCTGCTTTTCACTGACAACATTATCATGTACAATCGTGAGCAAAGCACAGAATGAAAATGTTGTGCTTAAAGATGAAAACACTTTCTAAGCAGAGCAAACAACCGGTAAAAGAATAAAAACATCACCACAAAATGAGGCTTCTGCTAAAATAATAAACTGAATTGTTTTCTAGGCTAAAGGGCACAAGGTGCAGGCCTATGGCTAAAATAACATGCCCACAAAATGCTGCTAAGATAACCTCACGACACTACCTATAATGAAATATCAGTTACAAAAATATTATTAACTCTAATGCAAGTGTATTTGTGCAGTGTATGAGATGATTTGTTAAGCCAAAATAAGATGTGAACGGATAAATGGCGACTACATGAAAGAGGAACAGCTGTAGTGATAGAACCAGTCATTTAATAAGATGTTTTACAGCAGTGAAGGAATGTTGAATACTCTATGGGAACGTTCTGCTGGTCTTACTAGAAGACAGTGGCACAGGATAAGCCACAATATCTTGAGATCCTTTGGCATGGTAACGGAATCTCTGTTTAGTTTTTCTTTCTGTTGTGTGGATGCCAAGCACTTGCAGAGTTCCAGAGGGGTCAACCCTCATCCCGTGCTTGAGAGATAGAGGGACTTTGTTGAAACAATGTTACATCCACAATGGATACAGTTGATTTAGAAAAGATACATTATTGTCACAACCGGAATTTAAGGTGATCTTTCAGTTATGCACCATGCTTACCCATCATGTGTGATGTCTATTTCTTAGAAGTTGTAATCACTCTTACCTCAAAAATAGTTGTTGGTGATCTCTGTGCATTGTGCATGAACCTCTGCTGCACGTGTTCCATTCTGCTGCACCCATAGTGGTGGTAATTCCTCATCTGATTCTGATTTGGCCTCAATGTTGATGTTGTGCAGACCCTTCCTCATGGCTATTTTGTGGAGAATGGCACAATGATTGTGGAACACGTCTCACTTTTGTAAAGCAGTGCTCTGCCAGTCTTGTGGAGACATCTGAGTTTAGGCTTCAGTATACCACAGGTGCGTTCAATTATAGCATTGTTGTCTTATGTGGCCTGAAATACTGCCTTTCACTTCCTTTTCTTGGATTCAGTATGGTGTCAGTATCCAAGAGTGCAAAGCATATGCACTGTCTCCTTTGTTAGTGTGAGAAGGAGAAACCATTAGGTCATATTACAAACACACTTATGGACATTGTATGAATTGAGTTTGCTATTCTCTTACTAAGTAATAAGCCTTTGCCAAAATCACCCTGAGGCAGATGGTTATGTATTCCAGTGTGGTGGAACATAAAGAAGTCATGTTTGCAGCCTGGGAATCTGCCTACAAGGTCAGATATGATGGATGAGGCATCACACGCTACCTGTACATTGTAAGAATACATGAATTTCCTATTTCTATATATAAATTCATCTGCACAGGGGGGAATATGGCAGTATGTGTGCCACCAACACAGCCAATTACATTGGGAAACTGTGCTACCCGGTAAAACATTAATTTGGTCTGTTGCTAATATTGGGACATATTTGGTAAACATTTATATGTGTTTACTTTGCCAACCATAATGTTCAGAAACCTGTGGAAAAAAATAGAAAATGCACTTTATGACACTCCTCCTGCCACTGCTATTATCCCTGCTGACTGCCTGAAGCTAAGCGGTGTAGACAACAGTATCCCTGCACATGTGGTAGGATTTCATTGCTTCTGACTGTTGAGGTCTGTTGCTGAGGTCATAACTCAGCAATTAAATCAAGGATAGCCTCTCTACTGAGACTGTACTTCTCGTACATCACCTCAAGCTGTTAAAAAAAGAGTGACCCTCACCCTAATTGCCTCTCCTGTCTGCCCCTCCTTCTCAGCCTACAACCACATCCACATTGATGTTAAATGTATTACCTAAATGGCCATTTTGTGGCTATTGGCAAATCGGCAATCATTTGTACATTTTGTTAGCGGTTCGCTAGTTGGAAATTCCTATTTGGTATTTTCTATTTAGCGATTTCCAAAATGCTATTTCTACTATGTAGAAATCACATTTTACACCACCGCAAATGACTTTCCTACATATCGAAAAGGCATTTTGCATTTCCTAATGGAACGAAATTGCAAATTGCACCGCTAAGAAATGGAAAACGCCTTAGTACATATGGCCCTATGACACTATACTCTACTCTATGCGACTCCACTCAACTTCACTCTACACCACGACACGACCCCACTCTATACCGCTTTATGACACTCCACTCTACACTGCTCCATTCTACCCCACTCTACTCCACTCTATGCAACTCCACTCTACAACACACTACTACACTCTATGCCATTGTATGCCACTCTACTCCACTCTATGCCCCTCCACTCTAATCTACAACTCTCTACTTAACTCTGTGCTACTGTACAACACTAAACTTCGCTCTACTCCCCTACACACCACAACACTACTCCACTCTATGCCACTGTACAACACTATTCTCCACTCTATGCCCCTCTATGACACTCTACTCCACTGTATGGCACTCTAGGCAACTCCCTCTACACCACTACACCCTACTTTAGTCCAGTCTACTCTATGACACACTACTCTACCCTACTCCACTTCACTCTGCTCCAGTACTCCACACTATGCCACTCGAGTTGATGGCACTATGTTACTCCACTCTATCACACTCTACAACATTGTACACCACTTCACTCTACAGCACTCAACTCCACTGCATGCCACTGAATTCTACTCCACTCTACAACACTTTTCAACTCTTTAAGATGCACTAGTCCTTTCCACTGCACCCCATGCAAATCCAGTTTATGACACTTTATTCAACTCTATGTTACACCACTCCAATCTCCTCTACTGCATGTCACTCTGCTCTACATCACGCCACACCACTCAATGACACTTTACTCCACTCTGCGCCACTGTATTCTATGACACCCTACTCCACTCTATGCAACTCCATTTTACAACAATTTACCACACTTTATGCCACTCTACAACACTCAACTCCACTCTGTGTTACCCCAGTCTATGCCACTCTCCTAGACTGTATGGCACTCTATAGCACACGACTCCACTCTCCTCTACTACATGTCTTTCCACTGTATGGCATGGCACTCCACTGTACGACATGCTTCTTCACTCTATGACACGCCACTTGATGATACTCCACTCTACGGCACTCTACTCTACCCTACTCCACTCCTTGCCACTCCACTCTACAATACTATACTCCACCTTTATAACACTCTACTCAATGACAGTCCGGTCGATGACACTCCACTGAAGGACATGCCACTGTACAACATGCCACTGTATGACACTCCACTCTATGACTCCCCCCTCCACTCTATGACACTTCACTGTAATCTATTGGAACACCACTTCACTCTACACCACTACACTCTAGAAGCCTCTGCTGTACTGTATGCCCTTTTAATCTGTGCCACTGTATGACACTCAACTGTATGACACTTCATTGTACTCTATCATATGCCACTTCACTATACACCACTCCACTCTAGAAGACCTGACTGTATTCCCTGCTACCCCACTGTACAACACGCAGTTCTACGATACTCCACTCGATGGCACTACACGGTACGACCCTCTACTCTACTGAACTGTATGACATTCCACTTGACGCACTCTACTTTACAGCACTCTACTCCACCATACTCCACTATATGCCACTCCACACTACATCACTCCACTCCCTTTTATGCCATTCTACGAGACCATACTTGACAACACTGCATGCCACAACATTCCAGTTGACAACACTCCACTGAACAAGACTTCCCTCTACGATACTCCACTCAGTGACCCTCCGTGCCACTTTATGCCACTCCCTGTACTCTACGATACACCGCTCTACTGTACAGTATTCCACTTTACAATGTTCTACTCCACTGTATGTCCCTTAACTCTATGCCATTCTACTCCACTGTACTTCACTCCAGTCTACAACACGTCACTGTATGACACTCCCCTGTACAACACTCTCCTCCACTCTCCTCCCCTCCACTTTATTACATTCCACTGGATGCTGCTCCACTGTACAAGACTACTCCACTCTTCTCACTCGTTGCCACTCCACTCTACATTACACTTCACTGTATGCCACTCTACAACACTCTCCTCAACGACACTCCACTCGATGGCACTCCACTTGACAACACCCCACTTGACAACACTCCACTCAACAATTGCAAACACATCTTTTATAAAAATAGGAAGATTTGAAATTCAATTTAAAAAAACAAAGGTTTAACAACATTAACTATAACTTGGCACCCTGCCAGGCACAGTGTTCTTATAAATAATTTAATTAGTCATGTCTTAAGTCTTGTTAGGAATTCTATCATTTAACATAGTATAAGTGACGTAATACATAAGGGTATAAACAGTGCATGTAAAAGGTTTAAGTTATAGTTACTATTGTGTAGCTAGAGAGTTCCCAACACTTTGTACGGAGGAGCACAAGTTATAGGACATTCCTGACGGGTCCCAAGTTACAACTGTAAGGTATAACTATAACTTCAGAATTTCTAAGGTTTGTGTACTTTAAGTTGGATTTTTATAGATAGATTGAATAACATTTTCCTAACTGTAAGCTTAAACCTTTGTATTTTTTACCTATATATTATTATTTGGTATGTCTTCAAGACAGTAGATGTTAGAATTAGGAAATTAGTTAAGTAAATAGAATTATATTTACCTGTATATACTTACCTACATGATGTTGTGGTTATCGACATTTAAAACTCGATATCATGATAGAATGTCAGCCATTCCAACACATAAGACTAGGCTACCAACGGCAATGTTTAGAAAAGCTTTATCAATGTAAAATGCCTCCACATGACTAATGAAATAACAGCCACAGTAACAAGTGCCAACTGACACAAGCCAAATATTAATAGCTATACATATCACAAGCACACAACCAAATTATTATTTAAAGACAGGTTTTAAATATGTTTTGTGTTTTTCAATTTTTTAAACATCATTTTGTAATTTTTTCAAAATTCACAATTTTCTATCAAATACGCCCTTTTCATTTTGGTTGTAAAAACTCCAAGAACATCTTTTTTGCCCACATACTGTCAGAGTGGGGCTTGGAAAGTGACAACTATCTATGTCACTTTGCGAAATTGAACGTTGAGTTCGGAGGTCATTTTGCAATTCTCACAGGTGGCCCAGTATGTGTTTGTGTGCAAGCATGTGAGCCCCTCGTTTGGCTGGCAGCCACTATAAGGGTCTGGAGATGGGCAGGGATCCCTTCTTCAATGTGGCCAGCCCCTTGCGAGCCACATTGAAGCTGTCCTGGACTGCACTTCCGAGAGTTACCTCCAGTGTGCTGATGAGCTATTTGCAGCTACTGAACTATTCAAATGCGGACCCCTCCTTTAATATTTTCTTTAACGATTCCTAAAAACCATAATTTTTAACGAATAATAATTCCTGTCTCTTACCCATCATTAAGCCTGACTGAAGGCATCTTTCGCACTTGCGCACCTGCAGCGAAATGGGCTCTAAGAAAATGCAAACCAAAGTGACAGCATGAAATAGTTCATTCAAAGTTCTGATTAGTGTCATTTATGTATGCCAAGAGGTACCAAATGCAATTTTCCACCAGATCGCACTACACCTAGAGATACTAATCCTCTCCCATATATCAAACATTGCAACAGGCAACCAACACGCACTATTCCTTGCCTAATAACTGTGGTTGCTTTCAAATCACTTGATTTCACCAATACGTTGTAAATACGCTGTACTGAACATTTTTGTCTGAGTCTCACCTCTCCCAATTCAGTTCTGGTTGGAAGGGTGGTTGAGTATATACATATATTTACATATACTGCACTACTATGCTGTATGCATCCATGTGACGCACACCCTCAGACTTGTGATGCATCCCAGTGGCAGTAACCCATCACATTGCTCTGCATTCTAGGGGCACGGATCCACCACAATCGAAAAATACCAGGGACTCTAATATACAGCACTGTATCCTGTTGTCACGTACAAACTGAAATGAAGTCTGAGGAGACTGTACAACCTCCTACTGGCACTACAGACACTAACCCTTCTGGTGCACTCACAGAATGCTGTCTTACCACGTTATACTGTATCCAGGGGCACTAATACACTAAACTGCACTAGAAGTTAGAACACTGGAGCATCTCACTGCATTCCACAGATTTAACTTGACAAGTGAAATGCACCATAAGGACATTAACCCTTAACTATTTACTACATGCTAGGAAACATACACAATTGCACTGTACTACATTCATGATACAATAACCCATTTCAATGCAATCTAGACACACTCCCTACCGAACATCACCTTCAAAATACTAATCCAATACACTATAGACATTTTATGGATAATACTTAACCACACTTTGGTGAATTCTAAAGATGCAAGCCCATTATTCTGCTCTACACGCTAACAAAGCTAATTATGGCACACTGCATTGCTGAGACAAACCCACTGCTCACAACCCAAGGTATAGTGGCACAACACATTGCACTTCGTCACAGTGACAGTATACCCCTTAATATATCCAAGGAACACCACTCTTCCATGCCAAAAGACTTCCTAGACACAATAAGCTCTTTCACTCTACTGGACTGAAGAGCCACTAACCAACGCTCAACTGCATCTATGAGGCACAAGCTCATTCATAAGAGTGGCATTGATCCTGTATGCACCAACACACAACTCTGCATCCTCAAGAGAGTAAGCCACGGCAGAGCATACTAGGGAAATCACATTTTACACCACCGCAAATAACTTTCCTACATATCGAAAAAGCATTTTGCATTTCCTAATGGAACGAAATTGCAAATTGCACCGTTAAGAAATGGAAAACGCCTTCGTACATATGGCCCTATGACACTATACTCTACTCTATGCGACTCCACTCAACTTCACTGTACGACACTTGACCCCACTCTATACCGCTTTATGACACTCCACTCCACACTGCTCCATTCTACCCCACTCTACTCCACTCTATGCAACTCCACTCTACAACACACTTCTACACTCTCATTGTATGACACTGTACTCCACTCTATGCCCCTTCACTCTAATCTACAACTCTCTACTTAACTCTGTGCTACTGTACGATACTAAACTTCGCTCTACTCACCTACACCCCACAACACTACTCCACTCTATGCCACTGTACAACACCATACTCCACTCTAGGGACCTCTATGACACTCTACTCTACTGTGTGGCACTCCAGGCAACTCCCTCTACACCACTACACCCTACTTTACTCCAGTCTACTCTATGACACACTACTTTACCCTACTCCACTCCACTCTGCTCCAGTACTCCACTCTATGCCACTCGAGTCAATGGCACTATGTTACTCCACTCTATCACACTCTACAACATTGTACACCACTTGACTCTACAGCAATCAACTCCACTGCATGCCACTGAACTCTACTTCACTCTACAACACTTTTCAACTCTTTAAGATGCACCACTCCATTCCACTGCACCTCATGCAAATCCAGTTTCTGGCACTTTACTCATTTCTATGTTACACCACTCCAATCTACTCTACTGTATGTCACTCTGCTCTACATCACGCCACTCCACTCGATGACACTTTACTCCACTCTGTGCCACTGTACTCTACGACACCGTACTCCACTCTATGCAACTCCACTCTACAACACTCAACTCCACTCTTTGTTACTCCAGTCTATGCCACTCTCATAGGCTGTATGACACTCTATGGCACATCACTCCACTCTTCTCTACTACATGTCTTTCCACTTTATGACATGCACTCCACTGTACGACACGCTCCTTCACTCTATGACACACCACTTGATGATACTCCACTCTACGGCACTATACTCTACCCTACTCCACTCCATGTAACTCCACTCTACAATACTCTACTCTACCTTTATAACACTCTACTCAATGACAGTCCGGTCGATGACACTCCACTGAAGGACATGCCTCTGTACAACATGCCACTGTATGACACTCCACTAAATGATCCCCCCTCCACTCTATGACACTTCACTGTAATCTACTGGAACGCCACTTCACTCTTCGCCACTACACTCTAGAAGCCTCTACTGTACTGTATGCCTTTTTAATCTGTGCCACTCTATGACACTCAACTGTATGACACTTCATTGTACTCTATCATATGCCACTTCACTATACACCACTCCACTCTAGAAGACCTGACTGTATTCCCTGCTACCCCACTGTACAACACGCAGTTCTACGATACTCCACTCAATGGCACTACACGGTACGACGCTCTACTCCACTGAACTGTATGACATTCCACTAGACGCACTCTACTTTACAGCACTCTACTCCACCATACTCCACTCTATGCCACTCCACACTACATCACTCCACTCCATTTTATGCCATTCTACGAGACCATACTTGACAACACTGCATGCCACAACATTCCAGTTGACAAAACTCCACTGAACAACACTTCACTCTACGATACTCCACTCAGTGACCCTCCGTGCCACTTTATGCAACTCCACTGTACTCTACGATTCACCGCTCTACTGTACAGTATTCCACTTTACAATGTTCTACTCCACTGTATGTCCCTCTACTCTATGCCATTCTACTCCACTGTACTTCACTCTGTAGCACTCTACAACACTCCAGTCTACAACACGTCACTGTATGACACTCCCTTGTACAACACTCTCCTCCACTCCACTTTATTACATTCCACTTGATGCTGCTCCGCTGTACAAGACTACTCCACTCTTCTCACTCGTTGCCACTCCACTCTACCTTACACTTCACTTTATGCCACTCTACAACACTCTCCTCAACTCCACTCCACTCGATGGCACTCCACTTGACAACACCCCAGTTGACAACACTCCACTCAACAATTGCAAACACATTTTTTATAAAAATAGGAAGATTTGAAATTCAATTAAAAAAAACAAAGGTTTAACAACATTAACTATCACTTGGCACCCTGCCAGGCACAATGTTCTTATAAATAATTTAATTAGTCATGTCTTAAGTCTTGTTAGGAATGCTATCATTTAACATGGTATAAGTGATGTAATATATAAGGGTATAAACAGTGCATGTAAAAGGTTTAAGTTATAGTTAATATTGTGTAGCTAGAGAGTTCCCAACACTTTGTACGGAGGTGCACGAGTTATAGGACATTCCTGACGGGGCCCAAGTTACAACTGTAAGGTATAACTATAACTTCAGAATTTCTAAGGTTTGAGTACTTTAAGTTGGATTTGTATAGATAGATTGAATAACATTTTCCTAACTGTAAGATTAAACCTTTGTATTTTTTACATATATATTATTCGGTATGTCTTCAAGAGAGTAGATATTAGAATAAGGAAATTAGTTAAGTAAATACAATTATATTTACTTGTATATTCTTACCTACATGATGTTGTGGTTTTCGACATTTAAAACTCGATATTATGATAGAATATCAACCATTCCAACACATAAGACTAGGCTACCAACGGCAATGTTGAGAAAAGCTTTATCAATGTAAAATGCCTCCACATGACTAATGAAATAACAGCCACAGTAACAAGTGCCAACTGGCACAAACCAAATACTAATAGCTATACATATCACAAGCACACACCCAAATTATTATTTAAAGTGAGGTTTTAACTATGTTTTGTGTTTTTCATTTTTTTAAACATCATTTTGTAATTTTTTCAAAATTCACAATTTTCTATGAATACGCCCTTTTCATTTTGGTTTTAAAAATAAAAACTCCCAAAACATATTTTTTTGCCCACACAATGTCAGAGTGGGGCTTGGAAAGTGACAAATATCTATATCACTTTGCGAAATTGAACGTGGAGTTCGGAGGTCATTTTGCAAGTCTCACAAGTGGCCGAGTACGTGTTTGTGTGCAAGCATATGAGCCCCTCGTTTGGCTGGCAGCCACTATAAGGGTCTGGAGATGGGCAGGGATCCCTTCTTCAATGTGGCCAGCCCCTTGCGAGCTACATTGAAGCTGTCCTGGACTGCACTTCCGAGAGTTACCTCCAGGGTACTGATGAGCTATTTGCAGCTCCTGAACTATTCAAATGCCGACCCCTCCTTTAATATTTTCTTTAATGATTCCTAAAATATTGTGTTCAAACCCATAACTTTTAACGAATATTAATTCCTGTCTCTTACCCATCATTATGCCTGACTGAAGGCATCTTTCGCACTTGAGAACGTGCAGCGAAATGAGCTCTAAGAAAATGCAAACCAAAGTGACAGCATGAAATAGTTCATTCAAAGTTCTGATTACGGTCATTTGTGTATGCCTAAAGGTACCAAATGCAATTTTCCACCCGATCGCACTACACCTAGAGATACTTATCCTCTCCTAAATATCAAACATTGCAACAGGCAACCAACACGCACTTTTCCTTGCCTAATAACTTTGGTTGCTTTCAAATCACTTGATTTCCCCAATACGCTGTAAATACGCTGTACTGAACATTTTTGTCTGAGTCTCACCTCTCCCAATTCAGTTCTGGTTGGAAGGGTGGTTGAGTATATACATATATTTACATATACTGCACTACTATGATGAATGCATCCATGTGACGCACACCCTCAGACTTGTGATGCATCCCAGTGGCAGTAACCCATCACATTGCTCTGCATTCTAGGGGCACGGATCCACCACAATCGAAAAATACCAGGGACTCTAATATACAGCACTGTATCCTGTTGTCACGTACAAACTGAAATGAAGTCTGAGGAGACTGTACAACCTCCTACTGGCACTACAGACACTAACCCTTCTGGTGCACTCACAGAATGCTGTCTTACCACGTTATACTGTATCCAGGGGCACTAATACACTAAACTGCACTAGAAGTTAGAACACTGGAGCATCTCACTGCATTCCACAGATTTAACTTGACAAGTGAAATGCACCATAAGGACATTAACCCTTAACTATTTACTACATGCTAGGAAACATACACAATTGCACTGTACTACATTCATGATACAATAACCCATTTCAATGCAATCTAGACACACTTCCTACTGAACATCACCTTCAAAATACTAATCCAATACACTATAGACATTTTTTGGATAATACTTAATCAAGCTTTGGTGAATTCTAAAGATGCAAGCCCATTATTCTGCTCTACACGCTAACAAAGCTAATTATAGCACACTGCATTGCTGAGACAAACCCACTACTCACAACCCAAGGTTCAGTGGCACAACACATTGCACTTCGTCACAGTGACAGTATACCCCTTACTATATCCAAGGAACACCACTCTTCCATGCCAAAAGACTTCCTAGACACAATAAGCTATTTCACTCTACTGGACTGAAGAGCCATTAACCAACACTCAACTGCATCTATGAGGCACAAGCTCATTCATAAGAGTGGCATTGATCCTGTATGCACCAACACACAACTCTGCATCCTCAAGAGAGTAAGCCACGGCAGAGCATACTAGGGACACTGAATAACCATGCAATGGTTATTGGCCTATGATAAGAGGGTAAAACCAAAGGACTTATGGGCATATTTCGGAGCACCCTGTGCCACAGTTGCATCACTTTTTCTTATTAAACGGTGACAAAATTTTAAATCATATCTATGATGCCATACAAAGCCACTTCGCGTGGCTTTGACTGGCCTTGTAGATATTGAGTAAGGCAAGGCAATGCTAATTGCTGCGTTGCCTTACTCTGTGCAAGGGAGGCGTTTCTGGGGTGTTGCTGTGGGTGTTCCTATGCAACTCCCATTATAAACCTGGAGATGTGCCAAAACCTTATGATTTCTATGGGAGAAACAACAAGGACAAATATTTTTATTTCTCCTCATTTTTTCATTTTTCTATTGTGATTTGCTGCTCTGCCCTGCACCAAAAGCCCATACAGATGGGCCTTAGTTTTTGAGTTATTTATCAGTGGTTTTGTACAGCATGTGCAGTATCCATGGGCAACAGAGTACTTTTCACAGAGCTGTGACATATGCAATATGAATTTGCTTAAATTCATAGAGATCAGCAATATTGAGCCTGCATAAGGTGCTACTGCATGGATTCCCAAATGTGAGTAAATTCAACAAAAAAAAGAGGACACCTGATCCTGTACAGAGCAAGCAAATGTGGGAAGTGCCAAGCAACTATATAATGCAGTGGTATAAAACCCATATTGCACGGGGGACTGTGGATTATAGACAGTGTTTCACAATTCCCTGTGACAAATGGATCTCATCATCAAAATTAAAACCCTGAAACAGTCTGCAGAGATTTCCCATTTTATGTTACTAGGAGTATGTGGCACAGAGGACCACATTATTCAGCAAAATCATGTGAATTGTGTTGCAACAATGTAAATTATACAGTACATTTTCTGGCAGCATTGCATTAATCCATTTTAGCTAGAAACAGCATTTTTTGTTAAAATGCAGTTGGTACCTTTTTCAAAATTTTATGCAAATTAGGGGGGGGATTTTGGAGCAAATGCAGTAAATCCATAACTATGCGGTAACCCGTGAACTAAAAATTAACATAAATCCGCTCACACTCACCACTGTCCATTCTTTTGTCCACAGTATATATTTATGAAAGGTAAAGAAGCCCTTAATATCCTAATTCCTATCGGACCGTTGTTAGCTAGACTTTGAAGGAAACCATTTTTACAAGCTAACTACTTGAAAAATAATAAATATAAAAAATTGGGCAATGTTAGGAATGGCCTAGTATTGCCATCTCGGGATTCTGGTAACATTTACAATAAACTCAGCCTCTGTTCTTGTGATTTATGATGCCACCCATGTTACATGGTTAACCATAATGTCATTGTGTCTAAATATATATATATATATAAATATATATAGAGAGAGATTTTCACTGAAAAAAATCAAAGGTTACAGGGATGTTGTAGTTAGGTTTACATTTTAGCCACGTTTTACCCACACAAAACCATAGAAATTCAGCAGTTATACTTATAAATATACTTATGTTAAGAAACTATAACTCATGGCCTAAAGTTACTTAATGGTATGAATTATAGTTTCTTCAGATAAGAATAACTATAAATGCTGAATTTCAATGGTTTATGTAACACAGGAACCTATCTATAATTTCCCTTTAACCATTGTTTTTATTTTTTCAGTGAATATGTATGTTTTTTTTTAAATAAAGTGATACATCATTACCGAACATGAATACAACCACTGCCGTGCATGGTCTTTGGCCGTGCGTGGGTGGAGGTTGGCTGCTGCGTCCTGCATGGCAGGGTTTGCCCGTGAGTGGGTGTATCATTTTTATTCTGCTTCAGATCCACAGAAGATCCATTGTAATGTTACACTGGGAGTCACTCTTAGCACCGTGGTAGATCCACAGATCTGCATATCGGCCAAGAAAAAACATATGGACCAATTGGGGTACCTCAGGTACTCCTTCTTGTGTCCTTTGAGATCAGGATACCTATATCCTGACCCGTTATGTGTTTTTACACATTATTTTTCCTTCCCCTTGACCAAGCGACAAAGAAAATGGCATCCAAAACTTTCCTTTCAGGTTGTTGCCAGCCAATCAGGACATTGCTTTTCAACCAGATCCACGGATTCCTCATATGGGGATTCACAGTGGATCCGTGTCCCTAGATATCTTTATTTATCCTTTAATAACTCCAAAACTACTGAACAGATTTACACCAAACTACTAAAAGTCTCTTTCTAGACAAATTTTATGTAATTCTGGGTTGTAGCTGTGTCTAGAAATGTCAAAATCACCATTCATTTTTCAGTAGGGATTTTCACTGGCGATAGCGCCCAAACCACTGGACGAAATTACACCAAATTTAACAGAACGGTAAGTCCTGGTCCAGAGAGCGACCTTCGTCTGATTTGATGTGAATCTGTTCAGTGGTTTTCTTGTAATTAAGCGGAAAAAAAATGTATATCTCGGGTTGGAACTCCTTCAGCGGAGCATCATGACTCCATTACAAGAAGGAGCAGCAGCATGATTGGCTGGCCGCAACCCATTCAGATAGTTCCGTCTCCCATTTTATGAACAGAGCAACGGTCCCGGGGCATGGAAATAGAGGGACAAAATTATAGAATTGGTCAGGGTAGAAAACCTCTGACCCTAGGGGAATTATTTATGGGTGTTTGAGGGACCCCTTATTACTATAAAAAGGTTACAAAACTTTTTTTGTCACGATCATGGAGTTGCAACTCTTTCACGGTGCTCAGCGTGGCCTCCCATGTAACGTTGCTACAGAGTCACGAACCCTGCTGAAAAAAAAACCAAAACAAATATTCACACTCACTCATACACTAATACACACACTGTAAGACGCTCACAGACTCACTTACCGACCCAGACAGAAACTTGTACACCCACTCGGAGAGACACTCATTCAGTCATGCACCCACTCACAAACTCAGTGACACACTCATGCACCCACTCACAGTCTTAGTGACACTCATACACCCACTCAAAAACTCACTCAGACACTCATACACCCATTCACAGCCCCAGCCACACACTCAGACACTCATTCACAGACCCACTCATACTATCTCAAACACACTCACAAATCCACTCAGGTCAAAGGCCATGTGCAGCGCTGGGTTGGGTGGTTATAAGTGTTGGCAGTAGGGACTGGCCACAGGCCAGGACCTGAGGCCAAACTCCACTGCACACAGACAGAGGCTGTGTGCAGCGCAGGTTTGGGTGGTTATAATGGTGGCTGTAGGGGCTGGCCGCTGGCCAGGCCCTTCAGCCAACCCCGTCCGTGCACAGCTGAAGGCTTGAGCGGCAGTGATTGGATTAACGTATAGTAGTGAAAATTACTTTAAGTTAAAAAAATTAAAATTCACTGAAAAAAAGGTTACAAGGACGTTATACTTAGGAAAAAGAATTGGAAAAAACATAGAAATGTACTTAAAAAAACAAATATTATAGTTATATGTTTTAGTGAGGCTCACATTTTAAGCGTACCAAATCATAGAAATTCACTCTCCCCCTCGCCTTGCACTGCTAATTACCACACAAGTTATGGGACTCATGACATCTTTGATAACATCATTGATAATATCAATGTAATATTTGCAGTACTATTTTGATGAAAAAACTGTCCATGGTAAGGTCGCATGTTATACTTACCTTAGGGAACAAGTTATAGTTTCTAGAGATAACTCTACCTATAACAAGTGAATTTCTATGGTTCGGTACACTTAAAATGTGAGCCTAACTATAACGTCACTGTAACTATTGTAGCCATAAACATGTCTTTGCATCTTTCCTAACATTTTCCAACCACAAGCAGTCCCTGCACTCATACAGTTCCAGCTTGAAATGCTTTAGAAATTATACAAAACTGTCCTGAGGTCATGGATTCAATGATCGAGGAGACTTTCTGCAATTGTTATGTAATGATGCACTTCCTGCAGCTCCTCACAACATAACAAAAATATTAGTGGTACCCCTGCCCTTCTAGGGGCACCGCCAAGACCAACAAAATATCGTTAAGGGCATTATGGGGCACTTCTATCCTAGGAGCAGTGAATAATAAAGGAGTTGCTCTGGCCAATCATTTTACATTTATTTTTCTTTTTTATTTTCTTTTGGGTGTCCTGGTCCCACCTGGGACAACCACTGGTTAGTACAGTGTTGGGGCCTGCAAGTCTGCCAGGTGTGGGTGGAGGCCGGCAACTTTTATTTTCTTTTTTCCATGGGTATACCACCTGGGGCACCTACAACTAGTCACACTGTTATAGCCTGTGGGTGGGAAGCCGAAGGCCCCGCTGCACCACTGGCTCCCCTGCCAGCACCTGTCTCTGCTGGCAGCAGGAGCCGGATTTGCTCCCACTCAGTAGGGAGGTGATTTTCTTTCTGCTCCTCCTCAGTGGAAGCAAAACCATTTTCCCTGTTGCAAGAGCAAAGACAGGGAATTGAAGGCCTCCCTGCCTGCACTCTTATGAGCAGGGTACAGCACAGAGTACCAGGAAATGGGATCCCCCAGAGACTGTTGGTTGTTGGGCACCAGCGAATTGTCCCCATGTCCTCATGTCCCTCAGAAAATGGTTTTGGGGTCTCTGGGGCCCTTATATGGTTTGGAGAAAGTGGGTCCTACAGGCCCCTCCCACAAAAAAGTTGCCTAAGCCCTGAAAGATGGGATCCCTGGAAACCTACAATCATTCAGGGAGGGAGACTACATGCCTCCCAAAAGAATAATATTGTTTTTCACTTCTCTTTAGAGAACACTGAAAACCAGATCTGCATTGTTTTTTGCCTTCCTGCAAAATAACATGCTTTCAAATGGAACATGTCTTCTTCAGAAGAGAGAGCAGAAACAGAACACCATGGTGAAGAGGAACAAGTCTTGCCACCTCCCAAGAAGGTGTGGAAGCATTTCTGCATACCATGTAGGGAAACAAAAGTTGTGGCTAAAATTGTAGAGTGCAACATATGCCACAAAAGCTTGTGGAACAGGCAAAAGTATTCCCATGGCACTTCATCCATGTGGAATCATCTTAAGACCATTCATTCACACGCATAGGACAGTGATGAGAGAGAAGGAAGGAGGTGAAGCATCATTGGCAGCTGGAACATCTGTGTAACCATACCCACCTGACCAGGTGATTACTATCCCTTGTTTTTCACACAAACCGTTGGAAATGGTCATTCATTGTGGGAACTGTCATATGCCAGTCGAACTGAATGTGTTGTCTGTTTCTGACCTCCTGGATGCTGTACACAACCACACCTGACATTTTTTTTTCTCCTCGCCATTCCATGTTCCATTGTTCAGAAAGACTAAAGCCAGTAGCTTCCTCCAAGTTGCTTTCCCTTACCCTTTTTACTACCTTGGCTATTTTTGTTCCAAAAGAAGAAAGCCAAAAAAATATTTTTTCCAAAACTCATCCAAAACAAAACAGTTCTTTTTAGATCCACTTCAACGGGTTAAAGAAAGAGCTAACTACATGTTGTAAGTTTTTTTGCAATTGTGTGTTTAAGTGTTGGTTTGATTTTCTATGTATACATGTACCATACCCCACATAAGTGAACTCATAGTAGTACATCTGACTACGTTAGTATTCACCAAGGAGACTAAACCTATAACGTTTTAAATATGACACTAGCAAATGTTTTGCAACGTCATCTAGAATACTAAAATTGAATGGATATGTTAGTGGCTGTATGCATGTCTCAGTGGAAGTATGAGTGCCTCTATGGGTGTATCAATGCTTGTGTGAGTGGCTCTCTGGGTTTGTGACTAGTTGTAAGGGTCTATGAGTGGGTGCGTAAGGGGCTTTGTGGATATGTGAATGAGTGTGCAAGTGTCTGTATGGGTGTATGAGTCTATGTGAGTAGGTGTTTGCATGTGTAAATGGGTGTGTGAGTGACTGTGAGGTAGTTTGAGTGGATGTAGGAGTGACTATATGGGTGTGTGAGTGGGTGTATGGGGTGTGAATAGGCATGTGAGTGGTTGTGTGGGTCTGTGAGTGGGTATGTAAGTGATTCTGTGAGTTTTAAGTAGGTGTGTGAGTGGTGTGTGTGTATCTGTAAGGGTGTATGAGCCTCTGTGACATAGGTATTTGCATGTGCAAATGGGTGTATGAGTGGCTGTATGGCAGTGTGAGTGGCTGTGTGACATGTTAGTACCTGTGTGAGTGGCTCTATGGGCATGTTAATGGGGAACTAACCGTCTGTGTAGCTGTGTAAGTGAGTTTGTGAGTATTTTAGTGGAAGTGTGTGTGGCTATGTGTGGATATTACTGAAACCTTATGGGTGAGTGAGTGGCTGTTTGGGTGTGTGAGTTTGTGTATGGGTGTGCTTGTGTGTTGTGAGTGTGTAGGTGTGTGAGTAGACGTGTGAGTGTCTGTATTGGTGTGCAAGTGGGTATCTGAATGACTGAGTGGATATGTGAGACTGTATAGGTGTGTGAGTGAGTATGTGAGTGGCTGTATGGGACTGTAAGTGGGTGTCTGAATGTGAAAGTGAGTGTACTTTTTTAATTGTAGTCAGGAACACCTTTACAATGTAATCTAATGCAATAGCACTGGAAGAACTAATTCGCAAATTACGATACTCCAACAGATGGCTCTACTCATACAAGGCCCTCCACAACCTTGGACCCACCTACATCAACCACTGCATCACCTTCTACTCCCCTACCAGACCTCTCCGCCCCGCTCAACAGGCACCATACCCCCATATGGAAGACCTGGGCTGGAGGAAGATCCTTCACCTACCTCACCGAAAGTGCTGGAACACCCTTCCCCCTCAACTCAGGCAGTCACCATTGTTACTGCAATTTAGGAAGGACCTTAAAACCTGGCTGCTTAGCTGAAGCACAGAGGACAAACCACCTCAGAGCCTTGAGACCCTTATGGGTGAGTAGTTGTGCTCTATAAATCCTTTTTTGATTTGATTAAAAAAGAAAAAAAAGAAATATGAATTAGTGTTACAATTTATAAAATTATGAAGTAATTGTAGAAATGTTAACAATGCACAACTTCATAATACCAATAGATCACTTCACATTTCCCATGCTCTAAGGCTATGTGATAATAAAAATAAGCATTTTATTTTTACTTGTTCACTGTTCTCTTATTTTATACTTCTACAACTTAAAAGATGTACTGTATAAAGAATCATCCTTAAACAATGGGGAAAAACAATCATATATACTGTATAAAAAAACACAACTGTACAGTATGTCACTGCAAACAAGCAACACTGTCCATTGCACTCATTATATTTTATCTATACTTGCATTACCAATCCAAAGAAACATATGCTGAAAATAAGAACTGCATCAATAGAAGTACTTCTAGATATATAAGGTCAACTAGCATAGGTAAACCCTTATAAAGACCTCACCCTTGGTACGCACACATGTTACAACTGTGACCCTCCTTAAAATATTGGTTCCAAAATCAAATCTTAGGAATGCGGTACCTTCCAAGGCAATGATTGTCTAAATTTAAGGTTCCTATCATTACATTCTGTACACCCACTTCTACTTTTTAGATAAACAGTATAGTGACCAGATTTGATACTAATTTCTTCATGGAAAATTATAACGATAGTGTTGTATATTTTACCAGAAATAGATATTTGTCCTGCTTTAAAGTTAATAATTTCAGCATCTAATTTAGTACCATCTGCTCTGCATCATTGTAACATGAAAATGACATACTTCCCAGTCCTTGCTACACACAGAGTCGACACAACATCAGCTCAACAATTTGGAGAGACAATATCTTGTGTAGCTTTTCTCACTAATCTCTCAAAAGCCACACTTCTGGAATCTGGTAATATTAAATAAATAAAACGCTCCAATTCTATTTGTGTAGTTGATGTGTATGAGCACTCTTCACGTTCATGGTGCCACGAGTATCTAAGTCCAAATAACACAGTGCAGAACAAAATACTTTCTGTTGTTTCTTTTGAATTGCATCTACAATATGAGGTTAAGCAAATAATACATTTACCACAACATCAGCATAGCCGTTCACCCGGGAGGGATGTGACAAATGATAACCAACAACATCGACCTCATTTTCAGTTTTTTGCTTCTTGACAACTTCCTTCTTCTCTTTCATTTCTTTATTTGCAACACAATCACTACACTGCTTTAAAACCTTCCACTTTGGTCAGGTGGAATGTTTCTCATAAACTGGATATTGTTCTAAATGAGGAGCATACAGACTTCTTAATTGGTTTTATTCTTTAACACAACTTAAGTCTGCATTTACTATTCCCTCATCTAATGCAACTAGATACAAACTAGACAGTGTCCTAACTTGAGACAACGCTACATATAACATACCTTCTTTAAACACTTTACTATCAATATTAATAAATGCTGCAGCTAAACTTAAACCTTGTGATTTATCAATAGTAACAGCATATGCTAGAGAAACTGAAAACAGTTTCAGTCAAACATCATTCACAAGCCAAACGTGTGCAGTAGATTGTTCAATTTGCTTTGCGTTGTCAACCTGAATAAATTTAATCACAAGGATTTCCACCTTACTATTATTAGGAAAATTCATATAATCAACAACTTTACCCATAGTAGCATCAATGAAACCTTCTTCAACATTTACATTTTGTAGCCAAATCACCCTACAGTTTTTGCATAGACTTAAGCATTGAATCCAGTTTTGCTCATAACTTTTCATTTAGAAATAGAGTGACACCCTGGTGTTCCATTGTATTTATTGCCTTCAGTTGCAAAATTTCTTGCTTCTTCAATTCCAGCCATTCATTGTTGAAAGACACACACCCCTCCAATGTAGGGCTTAGGCACATAATATACTTACTTTCTTGTATAATGCTGAACATTAGTTCTGCTGCTCCTTCGTTGTTGGATAAAGTTGTTTGAGAAGACAACATTCTAGAACATATCTTCCCTCTTTTGGAAGAACACTCACCCTAATAGCTTTCAAAATATGACCATATTTAATGTCAGATGCTTGTTGCATATTCCCAATTAGTTCTTCATATTCAAAATATAACCAAATATTTACATTTCCAATGCTTCCCAAAGAATTCCTAGTTTTATCATAGAGCAGTGTTATAAACATAGTGACCCTTCACAGGTGTAAGTTGCAGTAGAATCTCTAAAAACAATCAAATGTTTTCCTCCAAATAGGACATCATAAGCTGTTCTCAGAACCTGTTGCATTCTTAAATGTACAAAAGCAAACATTAGGTTTGAGACCATGCTCACTTTATCGATGATTAAAAGTTTAAACTCTTTTAACACTCTTGTTACTTCATGACAAACTTCACTGAGCAATCTCCACATGATTGATTGCAAGAGCAGCCTCATTTTCAATTATTGGCTGCCTAAGTGGGTCCTGACTTTGAGGTCCTGATTTTTGGCTGCTTTATGAACTCTCCTTAGCTCCCTCTGCAGCAATTGGATCTTCCTATTGAATTTCATCATTCAACATTTTCAGGGAGTTTGGAAATACTGAGCACTCAATGCCATCCTTTGCAGCACTGAAAGAGTCTTCTTAGAAGTCCAACTCTCCTAGTAATTCTGTTTCAGAATTCCAAGGTTTAAATAGCTGCAAAGTGGCAAATAGAAAAATTTTCTGCTTTCAGCAGTCTGGCAACTCAGTTTTCTATGGCTAATTAGATTGCCTTTGTTATGTTACACAAAACACCCGTTGCCAACCACCTACGCAAATTTACCTTTTTCTATATTTTCTGTCACATTGTTTCTATATGAGTAATACTGGAGTACTTCCTAGAGACAAACATTTTCAAGATGCACACTCCTTTTCGGATAGTAAGTGTCCAACATGTTTGTTTTTACAATGTCTGTACTATCTGGCTCAAAATCGACAAGAGATTGATCTTTCGGAAAATACTATAAAACTCTGTTTTGAGTTGATGCCAGGCCAAGACTCACCCAAACAATTCCTTTCGACTTGAAATATAAACTAGCAGAACTCAACTAATTGCAGCATTATAGATTCCAATTTATCTGTGCTAAAGCATCTTAAACTGAGCCTGTACAATTTTTTGTAAGAGACTTTTCAGCATAAATCTCTTCTCACACATCTTTCATCTCCATTTTCTCAGAGTTTATGTATGAAGTAACATAAGGAGCAACAGCTATTGAGTTGTGTGCCACAAATTGAATATTCATGTTGCCAGTCCACAATTTCTAAATGACTGGATTGTAGTCAATAATATATTTTGAAGCCTCTGTTTTCCTGACGTTGTAGGAGTTTTTGGTTATTTATGAGTGAGTGTATGTCTCACTGAAGATATAAAACTGTTCACTCTACCTTTTGAAATACCAGGTCTTGGAAATCCATAATGACATTTTGTTAAAATGTTCCTTTTGCTCTGTATTTCCACCAACATAACTTTCCACATCTGTGAGTTTGGAAACGCGGTACTTGCTGCTTTAGGCTTCTTTTCCTCAGTGTCTTTTGGAATGTTTCATGTAATAAGATGTTCTACGAAACAAAGTCCAGACTCATCTGTGTCTGTCCCAAATTTAGGTTCATCTTTTAACCACAACAGCATTTGAATATGAAGAGCAGCTCTTGCTTGGTACTTTTTCGCCAAAAGAAATCTGTAACTTCTACAAGGGGTGGATGTTTTTGTTGCAGATGAAGGACAACAGAGCTTGAAATCTATGGTTAAATTGCCTGCAAACATTTGTGGGATCCAAAGATCAAAGTTCTTCTGGTGTCTTCAATTTGATACTTAGGCCCATATTTATGAAAAATGGCACACAACTGTGCTAGCGCATTTTTTAAATGTGAGCTAACACCATTTCCTAACGCCATCCATGCACCATATTTAAGAAAGGATGCATGATGGTGCTAAGGAATGGCTAGTGTCTCACAAAAAGACGCTAGCCGGTGAGACATGGTGTAAGGGGAAATGGCACTAGTGAGTAAAACATGACGGTTGGCCGATTAGCGGCAAGAAAATCTGTCACTAGTCAGCATAGCGTCAATTTTTGACGCATAAGCAGCCCAAAAATTACTCCTGTCTAAGTAAATCTAAGAGTCATTACCACCATTACAATGACCACCACAGGGGACCAGTGTCCCAAGGGCAAGCTCAACATACCCAGTGCCAGCCAGGGGGCACCATGTAGCACACCAACACACATACACATACACTTACCTACAACTTACCTGGGATGGGCTCCCTCCCTCAATAGTGTCCCTGTGGTATGGGTGGTGGTGATGCTGGGGGGTTGGGGTGAGCATCTTTGTGCCCATTCCATGGTGTTTCCCCATGGACATTTGCCTACTAGCACATTAATGCCTGGTCTGGATAGACATTAATGAATGCCCTAATCGAGCTTAGCACCATTATTTAGGCCTACCTCCTAGTTGTGCATCGTTTCTGCATTGGGTCTAAAATATACGCATCTAATTGATGCCAGGTGGGTTGGCACTTCCTTGAAATGGCGCTAACTCCAATCTTTTGATGCTAGATGGGTCTAGCGTCAAAATATAAATCAGAGTTAAGTTAGCGCTGCTTTAGGGCCAAAATAAATTGCGCGAAGGCAACGCTAGCTTTCCATAAATATGGGCCCAAATGTTAAAGTTTGCTTCTCTCAAAAACCCATGTAAATTATCGCATGCAACAGGGTCAAGACTGGTTTTCATATGGCTCGGTCTAAACTGGGATGGCGTGGTGAGCAAAACTAAAACAATGGATTAAACTCGGATCTTTGTCACCTGGGAGTGAATGTTTGCATTGTTCAGCAATCCGTCCATCATCTGTTCTTTTTTATTTTGTCGGGAAGGGTATGCTCAGTCATGGGTCCCGTGGTCACTGCGCCACTGGATTCAAGCTAGCCTGGCTGATGAAGAGTGATACCCTGAAACTGGTCCCAGGATTTAGTTTCCAGGCCAGGGAGGACTTGACCTGGCAGTTTGAGCTGGACTGTTCCCATGGGGAACAGGGTGAAGACTGATTTGCATGTGGCTGGGTCTAAACTGGGGTGGTGTCTTGAGCAAAAAAAGATGGATTAAACGCAGATCTTTGTGGCTGGGGGTGAATGTCTGCATTGTTCAGCATTCTGTCCATCATCTGTTCTTTTTGCATTTCTCACCCTAAGTGGGAAGGGTCTGCCTAGACTTGGGTCCCGTGCTCACTGCGCAACTGTATTCAAGCTAGCCTGGCTGATAAATGGATGCTTGTTTCTGGTCTAGGTCGGACCTGGCTTGGTGGTTTGGGCTGGACTGTTTCCATGGGGAACAGGCTCAAGACTGATTTCCATATGGCTGGGTCTAAACAGGCATGGCCTGGTGAGCAAAAAAACGATGGATCTTTGTGACTGGGGGTGAATATTGCATTGTTCAGCATTCTGTCCATCATCTGTTCCTTTTGTATCTGTTCCACTACCTGCTGAGCAATTTGTGTACAGCTGTATGCTTTTGAGTTTCACACAGCAGTCTTTTTTGCTCCCGCCCCTAAATACGCTGTTTTAGCTTAGTTTCCATAATAACCATGTTTCCAACAGTCTCTGGCTAGCGGTAGGTCAAACTTTTACAAGACTTTTTCTGAACAGCATACTAGCTTCTCATTAAGTGGAGCAGGAGTGGTTGACTGTTTGAAATTCCGAGCATATCCTGAGCAACATAACTTTTTAAAATATTTTTTAGAGCCAATTACAGACTTAGTTACTGTTTTCTTAAAATCACTACCTAATTGCAATTCCCTGCACATTTCCACCATCCAGTCAAGTATGTTCTTTTATATGTTAGGTGCTGTCCTCCATTTTAACTGCCTTTCAGCTTCAAAACTGCCATATTTTGCTACACACTTGTTCTGAGTGCTACTCCTTCTTGTCCCCAAAATGGTCAGCATCTGGATTGTGGGACATAGTTTTGTGTTTTGAGCCAGAGAGAGTGCTAGAAAGAGTTGAATTGACAGAGGTCTAACTTTGCCTAACGTAGACATTACTTGGGTTGGCAAAAGAGGGATAAAGTGGCATCATTTGCTGCAATTGGTTGAAACCACTGCGGATTGCTAACATTCAGACCTAATGATTATGCAGTGTGGCAGCAATGACCGAGGCTTATTTACTGGGGTAGGACTGGAAATCCTTATGAAGGATACCTCTGGTAAATTAATGGCACTTTTGCCACACACTACCATGGGGTTATTCAATATTTGCCAAATATATAAGTGGCAGTGATTGACCAAATTGTGCCAACAGACAGAGAAAGTAGACACAGAAAACATGACACTAAAACAGTTTCTGCATTCCTCTGAGACCATAACATGGGCTCTATATACCACAACAACTAACGCTTCAATGTGGATGGAATATATTGAAAAGACAGAGTCCATTTCACAGAAGGAGGGAACAGTGTGTTCCCCAAAACCTAAAAGACTGCATCCTCTTCTCTGTGTAATTATCTCTACACATCATAAACACAAAGGCTCTTTCCAGAGCCAATCCGTTTTCCCAACACTGGTCCCTTTTGTTTTCAAAGCCTTTCTTTTAATTTCTCACTCAGGTCTGTGGATCTATTGCAGATCTCCAACCAAAAGCACACATTCAACACAACAACACTTTTGGATCTGCGATGGATCCACAGATCCATTCTCAATCAAAAGCACTCATTCAAAACATCAACATATTTAATACAGTGGACTGCATGGGTGTCTGAGAGAGTGTGTGAGTTGATGTGAGGGTATGTGAGTAGGTGTGTGAGTAGCTGTGTAGGTGTGTGGATGTGTAAGTGGCTGTGTGGGTGTGTGAGTGTCTGTATGGTTGTGTGACAGTGTCTGAGTGTGTGTTATTGTGTGTAGGTTTGCAAGTAGGTGTGTGAGTGGCTATACAGTTGTCTGACAGAGTGTCTGAGTGTGTGTCTAGGTGTGTGAGTAGTTGTGTGAGTGGATGTGGGTCCATAAGTGGGTGTGTGAGTGGCTGTATGGATATGCACAATAGTGTGGGTGTCTGTGTGGGTATGTGTGTGGCTCTGTGAATAGTTGTATGGATCTGTGAATGTGTGTGAGTGGGTTTGTGGGTCTGTGAGTGAGTATGTGAGTGGCTGTATAGGTGCTAGTGGTTGTGTGAATAGCTGTTTAGGTCTGTGAGCTGGTGTGTGAGTGGCTGTATGGGTGTGTGAAAAAGTGTGTGAGTGTCTGTGTGAGTGGGTGTCTGAATGGCTATGTGGGTCCGTGAATGGGTGTGTGAGTGGGTGTGTGGATCTGTGAGTGGGTATTTGAGTATCTGCATCGGTATGTGAAGGGTTGTGTGAGAGTCAGTGAATGCATGTGTGAGTGGTTATGTGGGTCTGTGACTAGATGAATGAGTGTGTGAACTGGTGTGTGAGTGGTTTTGCGGGTCTGTGAGTCGGTGCATCAGTGGCTATATGGGTTTGTGAGTGTGTGTGAATGGTTGTATGGATCTGTGAGTGGGTGTGTGAGTGGTTGTGTGGGTGTGTAAGTGGGTGTGCAAATGTGTGAGTGGTTTTGTGGGTCTGTGAGTGGGTGTATGAATGGCTATATGGGTCTGTGAGTGTGTGTGAGTGGCTGTGTGGCTCTGTGAGTCACTGTATAGGTATTTGAGTGGGTATGTGAGTGGTTGTATCCATCTGTGAGCAGCTTTGTGGGTCTGTGACTAGGTGTGTGAGTGTGTGAATGTGTGTGTGAGTGTGTAAATGGGTATGAGGGAGTGTGTAAGTGTCTGTGCCAGTGGATGTGTGGGTCTGTGAGTATTTGAATACTTTTGTGGGTGTGTGAGTGGCAGTGTGGGTCTGTGAGAGGGTCTGTGAGAGTGTGTGTGAGTGGCTGTATGGGTGTGTGAAAGTGTGTATGTGTGAAAGGGCATATGTGTGACTGTATGGCTCTGTAATTGGCATGTGAGTGGGTGTGTGGGTCTCTGAATGGGTATGTGAGTGGCTATATGGGAATGAGTGTTTGAGTAAATGACTGTGGGTCTGTGAGTGGGTGTGTGAGGGGCTGTGTGGGTGTGTAAGTGGGTGTTCAAGTGTGTGAACTGGTGTGTGAGTGGTGTTGTGGGTCTGTGAGTGGGTGTATGAGTGGCTATATGGGTCTGTGAGTGTGTGTGAGTGGCTGTGTGGCTCTGTGAGTCACTGTATAGGTATTTGAGTGGGTATGTGAGTGGTTGCATGCATGTGTGAGCAGCTTTGTGGGTCTGTGACTAGGTGTGTGAGTGTGTGAATGTGTGTGTGAGTGTGTAAATGGGTATGAGGGAGTGTGTAAGTGTCTGTGCCAGTGGATGTATGGGTCTGTGAGTATTTGAGTACTTTTGTGGGTGTGTGAGTGGCAGTGTGGGTCTGTGAGAGGGTCTGTGAGAGTGTGTGTGAGTGGCTGTTTGGGTGTTGGAAAGTGTGTGTGTGTGTGGCTTTATGGGTGTGTGATTGATGTGTGAGTAGGTGTGTGGGTCTGTGAGTGGGTATGTGAGTGGCCGTATGGGTGTGTGAGAGGTTGTGTGAGTGGCTGTATGGGTGTGTGAGTCGGTGTGTGAGTGGTTATGTGGGTCTGTGAGTGGGTGTGTGAGTGGCTGTATGGGCCTGTGATTGGGTGTGTGAGTGGCTGTATGGGTGTGTGAGTGGTTGTGTGGGTGCTTAACTGGGTGAGTGGATGTGTGAGTGGAAGTGTGGGTCTGTGAGTGGCTGTGTATGTGTGTGAATAAGTGGGTCTGTGAGTGGGTGTTTTTGATGGGGTGTGGATCCATGGATCCATTGTAGATTCACACAGGGTGCCACACTGAGCACCTCAGGCGATCCATGGATCCACGGGCACCCCAAAAAACATTTTTTGGCAATTTCATGCCTATGAGGGGTCCGTCTGAGACCCTTCCAACACTCCCATGGGGTCAGGATATCCCTATCCTGACTCCTTTTATACTATTTTATTTTTATTCCCCCCCCTTGGGAACCGTGTCCTGTATCAGAAAATGGCTGCCACATCTTTCCTGTCAGCCAATCACAGCACTGCTGTTGGTGTGTGGATTTGTGGATCCACAGCAGTGGATCTGTGGTGAATCTGCATCACAAGATATACATTTATCTTTTTTCTTAAATAACTCCAAAACTACAGAACAGATTTACACCAAATCAGAAAAAGATCTCTCTCGACCAAGATCTAGATTTCTGCCAAATTTGGTGTAACTACATTTAGCAGTTTGGGCTGTAATCAAGTCTAAAATCTCTATGGAAAATTGCATAGAGAAAACAAGTTTGTTTTTTTGGCCCCCGCTAGACGAATCACCCCAAAAGTTTCCAAACAGCAGCTGAAGTAAGTGGCAAAGTAGCTTTCATGAAGATTTGTTGAACAGTGCCAAAGTTATTAGCTAAAACAAAACAAAAAAAATCCTCTGGAAAGTAGATGCTGACTCTTACTATCTACTGGTGCCCTAGTTCTGCTCATCTTCCTTACTACTATCTTACCACTAATATTATGGAACAGAAAATAACTGGTAAAATCTAGGGTGTGCAAACACACTGACAACAAGGAAAGCCAACTGGTCTAAATTTAATGTGCTAATGCATGCAAAGTAAGCATTCACAAATATGAACAATTTGGTTCTTCTTTGTATCCAACTTGTCTCTATTGGTGCCTCTTATGCCTTGCCCCTGATTTCTTATCCCAGGCTTAAAATGTTGTTATATTTATTCCTTAAGCCTTCATAGCTAGTGTCATGGTGGACTGCAAGACTAGGGAATAACAAATAGGGCATAAAAGATATGTAGGCCCAGATTTAAGAGAGCCTAGCGTCAACTATGGCCACATTAGCATAATTATTTTTTACGTTAATGTGTTAATAGTGTGAAAAAATGCCGCACCATATTTACAAAGTAGCACAATGCTTGCATTTTGCCACTTTGTAAACCCTTGCTCCACATTGTGTCTACACCATATGAGATTCCGCTGCGCCATTTCTTGTGCCATTTTTAACGCCAGCACAGAGCAGGCGTTACAAGGAGGCACACCATTATTTATAATGGGCCTCTATGTACTTTGCAGGATTAGCGCCAACATTTTGGCGTTAATCCTGCAGAGGAAAATGGCATAAAAAATTATGACACTATTGTCTCTAACCAGCGCCATGGTGCGCCATATGTTAAACACGGCGCACACATGGTGGCATTAGTGGGGCGCAATGGGCCGCGAGAAAACTGTTGCTTCATGACATGAAGCACTACTTTTCTTAAATCTGGGCTGTAGTTTGCAGGCAAAATGTGTGTGAACATTTGTGCCTGCCATGTTACCTTGCACTAACAACAGATGATGGACGGAATGCAGAACAAATCAAACATTCACCCCCAGTCACAGATCTGGGTTTAATTCATCAGATTTTTTGCTTGCCATTCCTGTTTGGTCTTGCACAAGCACATTAATGGCAGATCTATTGGCTTGGCCAATGCCTGTTCTGAAGAGGGATAGGAGGGAATAGAGCGAATGTATTCTGCTCGTTATTACCAAGGTGCCAATATGAAATCATTTAATTTAATTGTGTCATTTTGGTCCGACCCTACAAAAAGCGCATGCATTTAACAAAACAATTGCACAAGGTGAAATATCAGAGTAATTTACTTCATTGTCTCTGCAAAATCAGTGTATTGTAATCCCATGTGTTTTGTTTGCAGGACATGTTTGGGTCCATTTACCATTCCGTGTTCAGAAAATGTATTATTTTCAAAACTCTCAGATTATTTATTTTTATCAACATACAGCTGTTCCCAGCATTAGTGGTTAAAAATGCTGCCCTGACAAATGACAGAATTCCATTGCAAATGTGTAATTCCTAGTTTTGGCAGCACACAAGAAGCAGTATTGCTGGGCAATGCAGGCGATTTTTTAATAATCTGCTATTTTAATTTTAACGCAGAAGACAGCAGTGGCACTCAAACTGAAATTCCCTTGCTATCTACGGCAGCGGCTAATTTTCATGAAATAAACGACTAATGTGAGCATGTACCTTCCTTGCTCAGCGTCCGCTACTTTGAATATCCCGATAAGGTTCCACTGTGAGAATACCTGTAGTTGTCGCACTTCCTCTAAAATGTAATTTAACCAAAGTGGGGTTATTTCAGTTGGTTTCCCCTTCCACCCTAAGATGGCAGTCGCATCTCTCCAGTCTTGTACCACCGTCCTATGTGCAGAAGCAGTTGCCGCAAAATGGCAGACTTATACCGTGCCCACAAATAACCCTCCTGTCCTCAAGCCAGTCTAAAGTTTGAATGCCAGGTCTTCCCAGGCAGCGAATGCCCAATTGCTGATTACAGCTAGTTAGGTGGCCCAGTACTATTTCTAGATATCAGGAATACCAATCCTACCATCACATACGCCACTCATCAATTTATGGAAGGCTATGCAGGGTGGTACAGTACTTATGGAAGTAGGTGGAGCAAGGCCTCCGTCTTATGGAAGAACTCTCCAGGGACCCAATACAGGGTACTCTCAAGGGTATAGAGAATTCTAGGTAGTGTCATCATTTTGAACATCTCTACTAACTCCAGCAGGGAGAGCGGCAAGATCTGCTGTACATCTGCCTTAAAGCAGTCCAATTTGCAATAGAAGAACTGGGAGTCATTTGTGACATAGGTATATCTTCTTACAGGTGGGCTTGGGGCCAGTGATCAGGTGCATACAGGACTTACCCCAGTTAATGGTATAAACCGAATATTTCCTGAATATTTGAAGGATCTGCAGCCGTCTGGATATAGTGTGGTGGGTCTGTGACATAAAACAAAATATCATCCGTGTATAAAGAAATACAATATTCCCAAGTCTCCCCCAGTGTATTTCTTGTACCAGGGGTCTTTTCTGAACCAAATGGCCAGCAGTTCAAGGGCCCTACAATACCCCAAACATGTAGCCCCATTCAGGTGTATCAAAGGCCATGCTGGCATACATTGCCAGTACTATGGTCGATATCCTGTCATCCACTGACCCCGCCATCACTCTATTAAGTCGTCAGAGGTTAAGCCTCATCCCCCGTTTTGCCATGAAACCTGACTGATCTGAATGCATGTAAGGGATCTGAGCACCTTTCGGATTCTGTTAGCTAGCAATTTGGCGAGGATCTTGATCTCCGCTTTGAGAAGTGATATTGGTCTATAAGAACAACATCTGTCAGGGGCTATCCTTCTTTATCTATGACTGTGTGGCTTGCCTCTGATCCTCTGGGAGTTGACCTAATGAATTGGCTTGCAGCCACATCTTTAGTAGATGAGGTTTTCATGCTTGCCAGCCCCTTGTAGAGCTTAATGTGGATATCATTAGCTCTGTCGCTTTCCGGAAATTCAGAGAACGTAAGGCCTGGCCTATCGCACTAGGTTGTATGTCACTGTCTAGCATCTTCTTATGTTCATCTGACAACTTAGGGACATTGACCTCTGCATTAATATCAGCTATTTCACAATGCATCTTAGCAGAGTATAGGTCTTCATAGGACCCAACAAATTTCTTCGGTATGTTGTCAGGGTCAGACTTGGTCTCTCCTCTGTCAGTGATTATGCGCAAGATCAAATTGATGGCTTGGTTGCACTTTTCCAGCCAAGCCAATAATTTCCCTGCTTTATTGCCTACATCATACCTTCTTCTCTGGGACATTATGTAGGATGTCCTTGGGCTCTCTTTGGCCAGGTCCCTCTACTCTCTGTTTCAGTCTGGGAGCGTGGATACCATCCTCAGTCTTGCTGTCAGGCACTTTTGTTTCTAGGTCTATAATTTCTACCTCAAGGCAATTGAGTTTCTCCCTTTCCATTTCCTTCCCCCCCTCGGAATCAGGAAGTATGTTTGGCCCTGGTTCACAGTTTTATACACCTCCCACAGTGTCAGCTCTGAATGGACCGATCCATCATTCATTCCCAAGTAGGTGGTAACCATCTTTCTCAAATCCTTCATAGAATTTTGACCTGTCAGACGCCAGGCACTGATGTGTCGAGGACCCATGGCTCTTTTCTAGTTCCCCTGAGTTCTAGCCACACCGATGAATGGTCCAAGATGCCCCTGGCTAAGTGTCAAATCTCATCAATCCTGGTCATGTTGGAGTGTTGTGTGAATAAATAATCTAGCCGTGAGAAGCTGTGGTGTATCCCAGACAGAAAGGCGTATTGGCATTCTTCTGGGTGTCGGAGGCGCCATAGGTCCACGAGGCCCAGAGCTGTCACGAAGGAGGCAAGAGTGGAATCAGATCGGGCTACTTGTGTATTTGAGTGCTTATCCATGTCCTCGAGCATAACTGCATTAACATCTCCTTCCATAATTAAGATGCCCACCGGCAGTTGTAATAAGATGGTGCTCAATTCCGGGAGTGCAATCTTCTGGTGTGGTAGTGGGATGTATATTGACCATATGTTGATGGTTAGTTCCTCCCACGTGCCAGTTGGGGCTACATATTTCCCCTGAGGATGAGTCCAGATATTATGTGAACCTACTCATGTGCACCTACTCATTCTCTTTACTCCTCCCAACACTATGGGAGGAGTAATGAGATTGAGTAGTTGCTCTGACCAGGGAATACCTTTCATGAAGGTGGCAGGCAGTTTATTCTGGGAGACCACAAACGGTAGCCCTTTTCCTCTCTCTCAGCCCCACAAAACTGAGGAGGGGAGTTTTGTGATGAATGATTCTGTATTTCAGACAATTTCGCTTCAGTGCCTCTCAGACGGGCATTTGTCTTATTGACTTCGGCCCATAGCAGGGACATTTCTGTCACAAAAAAGTTGATTTTTGGTTCCAGAGTTCCATTTATCAGGTGGATAGGGACCATCATTTCTTTGAGGGTCAGCTCTGGTACTGCAGCGGCTGGGGTCAGTGTTATGTCTGGGGAAGGATTCTGAGTTTCTTGATGTGAGGCCATGGGGAATGCATATTTATCCAATTTGTGGGGTTGTGTTGTGTCGGTGTGCCCCCTCTGCCACACACCATGGTATGAGTGAGTCTGGGGATGTTTCTGTGTCTCCATAGGGTCTGTAGGGGAGAATGCAGGATGGAATGTCATGGACAGCTGCCTGCCAAGGGATGAGGGGGGGGATTCAATTTCCCCTCCCCAATAGATTTTCTCCAATCCCTTAGCCTTTCGGTATACACATCTCCGCAACTCCATTAATTTGGGTTCTCCGATGAGTCCATCGCTCATGAGCTGGGTGAGCCCAATAGGCTCATATACAGGCCCATGGGGTCAAGTTGTTGCCCAGATGTATGACTCCCAGGCTTACTCTCGCCTCATCAAGGCTTGTGTGTCCCCTCAGAAATAAGGTGGCAGAGCAGGCTGAAGAGGTCCCTATCCCTCACTTGCAGGCCCCTGTGATAGGTCAAGTCATTAGTGGTTTCACATATGGGAGGGTGGCCACTAAATCATCACACAGCCGCATTGCCCAACTGTAGATTCCTTTGTTTCTTCCAATCTGCAATGAGGAGCTCAGGATGTAGTGCACGGGTGCTCAGCTGCACAGTGCTGTTGCGAGCAAGGGAGGCTTCCCAGCAATCTATGTAACACTCCAAGTGCTGTATGCCCCATGGGTTGCAACTGTCTCTCAGGTTGGTGTGTACCTAAAGTTGTTTTTAATGGGGGCAGGTGGAGCCCCCTTATAGTAGCCAGCAGTCAACAGGGGCCTCAATCATATCGTAGATGCCTGGCGTGGCTGATGTCTCACCCACTCTGCAACGGTGGTAGTTCACCTCAACCTCCAAAGTGGCTTCTGCTGTCTCGTCAGTCCCCGAGCTCTTGGGAAGGCATTGCAGGCGAGGGCCACCCATTGTGTGAGGAGAGTTCAGGCCCAGCCGCCTCTCTCCTAGCAGGTCTCTCACATTAGCAGCTCAATACTCTCCTGGGCAGCTACCAAGAGCAAAATGGCATCACTGGAAAGCCTGTCTTAATATGTTTTGGGCTTCTCTGGCAGATTGTCAGGCAAAAGCCATGCCACCGTCTCAATTTCTGCTCACGGTGGCCTATAAGATTGGTAGAGTGGGGTGGCAAGGGGGCAAGAGGCTTGCCAGACCCACCTCTGCTGCTGCGTGAGACTGGAATTATGTGCCCAGACTAGGGATATTAGATTGGAGCACAGTCGCTTCCAGAAGCGTGTAGTAAGCAGGAGTGGGAGATTGATGAAAAGAGAAAGGAATTTGGGCAGAATGCACATTTTTGCAATAGCAGTCCTTCCCGTCCTGAACAGAGGCAACTGGGACCAACTTGGGATCTGCTCCTCCAGCAATGCTATTGCCTTTCCACAGTTTGCCCTCCAGAGTTTGTCTGTGACTCGCCTGAGCAATATACCCAGGTAGGGCACTGAGTCAGTATTCAGATTCATATGGGTGCATGCCTGAGGTAAGAATACCATAGATTTAGCCCAATTTGTATTAATTGCAGAGTACCCACTGAATCTGATGTCTTCTTGTATAGGCCAGGCCAGGTTCATTTGTGGTTCTTGTATATATAACATAATGTCATTGGCATAAGTGGACACTAAGATCCTCTGTGCCGTAAAATTGAGAACCCTGTAGGTGTGATGTTGTTGCAGCCGAGAAGCCAGAAGCTTGATTGCTATGGCAAATAGGACTGGGGATAAGGGCAATCCCTGCCTAATTCGATGTGTGACAGAGAACGGAGCAGAGATGACCCCATTAAAGCAGAGGCGTGCCATCGGGGAAGCATATAAGAGGCCAATTAGGTGCAGGAACTAGGGCCTAAGCCCAAGTCACAGGAGTATCAGAATAAGTACGGCCACTCCAGGGAATCAAACACCTTAGTGGCATGCAATAGGGCAGTTGGGGGTCTATAGAATGCATGAGGATGAAAATTGGGTGGAGGTTATGAGCCATGGAATGGACTGGTTCAGATCCCAAATGATCCAGGCGAGCAATGTGTGGCACCAAAGGGAGCAACCAATTTGCAAGGAGTTTGGTGAAGATTTTGTTATTGACCATTGAAAGCGGTCGGTATGAGTCACAACGGCTCACAGGCTTTTCAGGTTCTAGTATTGCAATGATGACTGCTTCACATAAGGTTGGCAGCAGCATGCCAGATGCCATGGAATCCTCATAAGCAGCAAGGCAGTGTGGGGCATATTCCTTGTAGAAGGAGGTAGTGAGCCCGTCCAGGCCCATCACTCTTCCACTGTGAAGGGGATGCCCAGTTACAGACAATGGGCCGGGTCCAGCCAGAGCAACCGAATTGTGTCTAGGTAGGCAGCCAGAGTCCCCGCCTCAGGTACAATTGGGGCACTATAAAGCTGGGAGCAGAAGGGTGTCATGGTTTTTAGCAAGATGTCGGGGTCTTGTGCCAACCTTGGTGTTCATTTATGAGCTCCATGACATAGTCTGAGGCACATGACTTCTGGAGCATCTTAGCTAGTGTCATCCCGCGACAATCACCCTTGCAGTAGTGGTGTGCAACCACTTCCCAGTGCAGGTAACGGGTTTCTCTCTGAGCCTCCTCATCATAAGCCAAGAGTTTCTCCCTAATGACTAATAGTGCATGTATGCTTTTTGTCGTATAGAATCCCAATTCAAGGCTGCAGAGTTCCTGTTTAAGCGCAACCAGCTTCACGCGTATCACCTTAACTATAGCTGACTGTTTTGCTATGCAGACTCCTCGGGTAACAACTTTAAAGGTTTCCCAGAGTGTCGACTGGGAGGCCTATGAGCTCTCATTGTGGGTGTAGGAGTCAATGATTATCGTTTAGACTTCATCCCTGAACACCGGGTCTTGTAAAGCATTGGGGGCTAATCATCAGGTAGTGTGGCCATTAGAAGAGATATCTCCGGTACATTGGTGGTGTGATCTGAGCGGGTTCAGGGTAAGTGTATCATGTCAGAGGCCTAGGTGAGGGCATCTTAAGTGACCAACCAATAATCTATTCTAGACCATGCGGCATGAGCCACTGTGACGCAGGAGCCCTCTTCACTGTCCACGTGCTTCAGCCACCAGACATTGGACAGCCAATCATCAAACATGAGCATGTGAAGCTGCGCCGCAGGTTTGGGATGAGGTCATCTGGGGGCTCTGGATCAATCTGCTGTGCAGTCTAGGATGACATTGAAGTCCCCTTCCAGATAACAGCTCCAAGTTCCATATTGACGATCAAGCAGCAGACTTCAGCAAATAACTCTGTACTTTCTGCATTAGGACCACAAATTGAGAATAAAGTGACTGGGTGTATGTAGAGTGTGTCAGTGACAAGGACATACTGGCCTCCTCTGTCACAGATTTCCTGTAGCATACTCAAGGCAGCCCTTTTCGCAGAAGTATGGCAGTTCATCCAATGTAGTTGGAGTACAAGGACGCATGGGTCTCAGCGCACCATCCCAGTTAAGTGGAGCTCCTGGAGGAAGCAGATATCTATGCCATGCCTGTTAATATGAGCATAAACCAGTCTGGCCTTCTGCTGCTCATTCAACTCATTAACGTTCCAGACTAATCACTGTGTAGGGGTCATCACGCTGCACGGAAGTGGCTGCATGTCTGCATGTTGTATTGGGAGTGGGCCTAGCACAACGCGCCCACCTTAAAGGGCAGTACATTAATGTGGTGTCTTGCCAGATGCGTGTTGTGCAGGGAAAGAACAAGGAAACACAAACAGCCAAACATAGCTATCCCCCACCCACCTCAAATCTTACCCAAGCAATAAGAATATGCAGTGAGATTCATCCTGTGAGGTTTCGGAGAGCCAGGAGAACTGCCCAGTCAGGAGCCAAACGGGTGGCTGACGAGGTGGGAGTTAACCCCAATTGGGTTTGATGTGGGCACTTCATCGATAAGATCAGAGTCTCAGACAGAGAACACAGTACATTGAAGGGGCTCGCCCACATCAAGGGCAAGGCACCAGCATCAAAGGTGGCAGTGTTCGAGGCTCAAATGGCCGAGGCATGCCTCACATCCTGCAGTCATTGCATTGGAAGAGGCCATTGGGTCGTCTTATCTGTTATTGCTGAGGTGGCAGTTCTCTTGTTGTGATAAGTACGCACAGGGATTGGCTCCACGGCTCGATAGAGGTTGAGAGAATTTCATTGCTGCTTTAGCAACAGTGAAGTAGTAGGGTTTCCCTTTGTGTTGAATCTGCAGCTTGGCTGCAGAGAGTAAGGAGTATGTGATGTTCACCTTCTGGAGCAGACATCTGACTGGAAGGAACTAACAGTGGGGCATCTGTACCGCAAGTGTAAAATCAGGGTAGAAGGAGACATCGTTGCCCTGTGGTATTGGATGGTGTGGCTCTCGAGAGTGGGAAGGGTATGCCTAGACGTGGGTCCCTTGCTCAATGTGCCAATGGATTCAAGCTAGCCTTGCTGATGAAGGGTGAAACCCTGAAACCGGTCCCAGGATGCTTGTTTCTGGTCCGGGGAGGACCTTGCCTGGCAGTTCAAGGTGGACTGTTGCATGGGGAACAGGGTGAAGACTGATTTGCATATGTTTGGGTCCAAGCAGGGGTGGCATGGTGAGCAAAAGAACGATTGATTAAATCTAGATCTGTGACTGGGGATGAGTGTTTGAAAAGTTTCAGCACTCCGTTCATTATACTTTTGTGTTGCCAAAGTTGCTCTTGCGAGCCAGCCATAGGACTGTGTCATGTTCCAGAAGTCTGGTGAGTATGGGTCTTGCTGGTGCGCCTGGGGGAGGCTGTGGTCCCCATCAGTGGTGGGCCCACTCCACAATAAAAACCACTGGAAGGGCATCTTTGAATAGCGCACACAGCCTTTGCTCAACATAGTTTTCCATTTTGTCAATCGCAATGGATTTGGGTATTCCAATAATGTGGAGATTATTGCACTGGGGCTTCCAAGTCCTCGTTCTTCAGCATGATGACCTCCAGGATTTTGTCCATTCGGAGCAGATGTTCCCCGGCAGCTATTTGTAAATCTTCTACACCTGAGGTGCAGGTTTCAAGTAGGGGTGAGCGGAACTTGCAGAGTTTTACTCTGTAGAATTCTGCAGAGTTGGCCCAAAACTCTGTGAGAGTCCACAGAGTTCAACGAGTGTCAGAATTATGGTTATAGACCCAGTAGTCTCATTCAGATCACCTTTATATGGTCTGCCGAATTGTGTCTCTTAACATATATAATTGAACAACTGAATTCAAAAAGTTGGAGTTGAAGAATGTGTTATCTGTTCAAGCAAAGCAGAAAAATAACCATCTTTTACGAGCACCATTTAACAGTAAATGCTGATATACATTTCCAATGAACACCATGTAAAACATAAAAAAGGGCTACAGCATTCAGCATGTGGGATTCTCTCCAAAGATGCCTATCCAGGTGCAGTAGGGGCGGGAGATGGAGTTCAACACTTATCACCTGACCACAAGTGTACATTACTAGACACAAATCTACTAACGATATCCTGCCATGACACAGACCGACCCCATCAAGGACTCGGCTCCTTGTTTGAACACACTACTACAAAGAACTGTTTACTACACCCCTACCTCCTTTAAACTCCAGCCTGCTGATCACAACAACCTTGCCCACAACAAATGTGCAGAGCTCCATACCAGGATTCACAGTACACCAGCAGGTAATTCCGGGCCACCAGCTTCTCCTTCAGCTTGAACACCCACTCCCTATGAACTTTCCAACAATGAAACCCTCAACCTCTCATACCACCTTCCTATACCGCAGCCTACTGGCTGCCCACTACAACGCCCCCAATACCCTTTGCCACTCATGCACGTACCCATCCCAAGAAAGCTTACAGGAACTAACTCCTAATCTTACCATTGATCCTGTAGGAAAGTGCCCCTTTTGGCATGGTTAACCCCCCAAAACACACTTTTTGAATGATATCTGATGCTAACTTGACTGAGTGTGTGCTGGTATCCTGCTAACGAGGCTCCAGCATCTGGGTACTTTCCATAAAACTGAATCATTCTTCCCATAATTGACACACCTCTGGCTCACAGATAAGACCCTCATAAAAGGTACCAGTGGTACCAAGGGCCCAATGGCGAGAGAGGGCCCCAAAGGGCTCCTGCAGATAGTATGCCACCCACAGGGACCCCTCACCAAACACATGAACACTGCCACTGCAGATTGTGTAGGTTAGTGGAGAGAAAAAGGCAAAGTCAACATGGTATCCCTCCCAAGAGGCCATCACCATCAGTACCTAACACTGCCTGTGGCATAGGTGAGTCACCCCTCTACCAGACCTTACAGGCCTAAGGCCAGGTACACTATACCACAGGTGAGGGCATAGTTGCATGAGCAATATGCCCCTACAGTTCATTCTTAGACATTTTAAGTGCAGTGTGGCCATGTTGAGTACATGGTCTGGGAGTTTGTCATTCCGAACTCCGCAGCTGCATGGTGGCTTCACTTAATGCTGGGAAGTTTGGTATCAAACTTCTCAGCTCAATAAACCTACACTCATGCCAGTGTTGGATTTATTGTAAAATGCACACAGAGAGCATCTTATAGGTGCCCCCTAAAATTCCCCCAGCCCTCTAGTGTGTGGTTGACCAGTCTGCCACCAGCAAACAAGTTTTTGACCCTACTAGGTGAGGCCCTTGTAATCTCAGGGGTCGGGGACAAAGCCTGCTCTGGGTAGAAGTGCTTTACAGCTCCCCCCTGCAGGAACTGCAACACTTGACGGTGAGCAGCAAAGGCTTCTGCCTTTTGTTCTGCTGCCTCAGGGTACTCCAGCTAGTTGAGATGCCTGCCCCCCCGAGAAAGCCCCACTTTTGATGGCAGGTCCTGCAGTAAGAACCAGGAGGTGTGTCCACCTCAGCTGGGTCCACCCCAAGGGTACCCAAAGCTAAGGTGAATCCCACCTGGCAGAATTCTCCATCTTATTTTGGAGGAAGATAGCCACTAGGTTTAGGCATGTGCCCTCCCTCCCCACAGTAAGAGTGCAGCCACCTCAGGGGCAGTAGCCATTGGCTGTAACACTCTTAAATCTAGTATTTAGGGCACCCCTGAACCCTGCTGTTCAGATTCATGGCGACCTAAAGAAGAAGAAGGACTGAAGAGCTGGACCAGCAGTGAAGACTCCAGATGACAACTGACTTGGCCCCAGCATTACTGGCCTGTCTGCGGCTTCAGGACTCCTGCTACAAAAAAATGACTCATCTTGCAGGACTAGCAACCTTTACAAACCCTCAGAGGACTATATGGCTTCCCTAAAGACCAGATCACCCGAGTACAGTGACCCTGTCCACAAAGAAACCTCCAACAAGGACTACAGAGCCATCTGGATCCGAGAGTCCTGCCCACTCTGCACCCAACACCCACGGCCCAAGTCCAGGTGGCCCACCTGACCAGAGAGACTCCACAGGTGATTTTGATCTCAAGTCCACCCGGGTTGATCCCTCCTGGCAATCACAACAACGCCTGCAGCCTGAATCCATAGGACCCCCCGACTGCAATTGGATCCTGTGAAGATACACAACTCCTAAAGGTAACCTGCAGCCCCCTGGCCATGGGGAACCCAGCCAACAGTCCATTGATGTCCAGAGGAGACTTAGCTTACCTGTTCAGCCATTGGTCTTCTTCATTCGACCAATTTCAGCCTGCAGCCTCTTTGTGAACTTGGAGCTCCTCATAGGAAAACATTGGGGGCCCAACGCTGTGTTTGCATCCTGCACTCAGCTGCCCCTCTGCCACTGAGGGTGTGGGATTGGTGCTTACCTGTGGCCCCCTCAAGTGCTGCTCTAAACCACCCAGGGTCTGACTGCTGAGACTGCAGGTTCCTACATGCAAACCGTTTTCTTTTTGAGTGTCCCCGGTCTCCATAGGATTCCACTGGGAGCCTGGCACCATCTTTGACCTCTGCTCCTGGCCGGCCAGTCTTGCTGGTGGTGCACACTTGGGCCCCTATTTTTACTTTTTTAGCTCTGCATTTGCGCCCCTTTTTGACGCAAAAACGTCACAATCTTACAAAATACAAGAAAAAGTATAAATATGGGCCTTGGTGTCTTCCTAAACTTTACCCTGTGGAACCTTCACCCCCAAAGACTAGGACCGTAAGTCTAGCACTTACCTGTAAACTCTGTATGTACTCCCCCCCTACAACTGCATTGCCTTCAATGTGATTTGCACTATGTGTCGACTTTTGAGATTGAAAATTATTACTTACCTGAAAACTGTGTTATTTGTGAATTACAAACAAACTGCATTTAATACTTGAAAGTGATACATTCTTGAAACTGTACTTACCTGCAACAAAGATCCTTTTGGTTCTTATAATAAAGTAACAAAGTATGGGGGTCATTCTAACATTGGCGGGCGGCGGAGGCCGCCCGCCAATGTTCCCCCGTCAAAATACCGCTCCGCGGTCACAAGACCGCTGAGGGTATTTTGAGATTTGCCCTGGGCTGGCGGGCGGCCGCCAAAAGGCCGCCCGCCAGCCCAGGGCAAATCGACCTTCCCACGAGGACGCCGGCTCCGAATGGAGCCGGCGTAGTGGGAAGGTGCGACGGGTGCAGTTGCACCCGTCGCGTATTTCAGTGTCTGCTTTGCAGACACTGAAATACTTTGTGGGGCCCCCAGGGGCCCCGCGGCACCCCCTACCGCCATCCTGTTCCTGGCGGGAGACCCGCCAGGAACAGGATGGCGGTAGGGGGTGTCAGAATCCCCATGGCGGCGATGGAGGATTCACAAGGGCAGTGGTAAACCGGCGGGAGACCGCCGGTTTACCCTTTCTGGCCGCGGCTGAACTGCCGCGGTCAGAATGCCCTTGGGAGCACCGCCAGCCTGTTGGCGGTGCTCCCGTGGTCGGTGACCCTGGCGGTCACCGGCCGCCAGGGTCAGAATGACCCCCTATATGTTTTGATACATAAAACATTGGACTGGAGTGAGTCATTTAGTGCGTGCCTCATTTCTTGACTGTGTGTGTACAACAAATGCTTAGCGCTACTCTCCGATAAGCCTAACTGCTCCGCCACACTACCATAAAAGAGAGCAATCACATTATTTATTTTAGCCTCTGTAAAGTCTTGGTGGATCCTCTGGACTCTGTGCACACTATACCTCACTTTGGTGTAGTATATACAGAGCCAGCTTCCTACAGATCCTACCAGACCCCTTTGCCTAGAGGTCTCTGTCAGGCAGTGCTGAATTTGTACTTACTTTTCAGGGCCAGGGCTTATTCTTCTGCCTCAAGCATTTGCGGCGAGCAAAAGACACATATGGAAAAGACAGAAGAAGGGAAAAACGAAAAAGCGTCATAAAGGGATAAAGTAGAAAGCTGCAAGAGTGAGCTGAAGGGGCAGGGAGTGGCTTTATGTGGATTGAAGAGGCCCAAGATGGCTTAAGGATGACGCTGCCTCAGTATTCCGTGTTCACACATTTAATTGCAGCAGCCGCATGTTTAAGAGTAGGGCTTTGGGCACCGGCACCTTTTTATTTACAAATTAAGCACTGCTGTCAGGTCTCACCTCGAACTCTGACATTAGTAAACTTACAATGCCAGTAAACCTACCTCCTCTAGGATTTCAAACCTACCTCCGCTAGGAAGTCCCGCTCCACACCACTTCTGGGAGAATATACTGATCTTGCATTCTCTGCCGTGGTCCCCGTCTCTGCCATTTGTTGCTTGTTGCGTGTCCTAGCTCCCGCTCTCAAAATCCAAACGATCATTGTGTCTAACTAGGCTATTCTTGTTTGCCACTGGCAAGGTTTAAGTTTGTATAAGTTAAGCATTCTCCCACTGGTCACCCAGGATGCGGTCCCAATGGTGAAAATGTAACGTAGTTGCTTTTTTTTCTATGATATGAAGCCATTCAGTGCTGTTTTTTCCATTGGTGCTTCTAAAGTGCTCTGGGTTTTTTTTGTTTATGATTTATGAGGAACCTAGGGGTGGGTGCCAGTAAACTTTGCTACGCAGAAAAGTTTTTGCCAAGCTCCATGCTGCAAGCAAAACGTGGAGTTGCAAAACACTACAACCTCTTCCGGCAGCGTGGAGTTTACCACCCATCCCTAATCCAAAGTGCTCAAGGTCGGTCCTCATGCTTGTCCACTCTTTCTTTTATTCTGTTAATATGGCTCTTTAAGAGGTAAAGTTTGGTGCCAATAGTGTGAAGGCTGTTCTTTACATATACCAGTATCTCTTTGATGTCTAGATCCTGAATGGGGACAATTTGGGGCTCCTCTGGTGGGGCGTCTGCTCCTCTATCATGGTCTGTGTCCCAAGTCTAGTGCTTTCCCTAAAATGCCAGGTTAGACTTGCACTCCCTTAGCTTTCCCATGTTACACAGGCCAGACGGGGTGAGGCACACTCCCCAGATCTGTTTCTACAGGGCCCAGGGGGGAATGCAGATGGGAGCCCCACAGAGATATCCACTGCTTGGCCAAGGGCAATACTTCTGGGCTGCTGCTGTTCTATTGTCCATTGTTGTGCGCAGTGGGCTACTCAATAATCATTGACTCCCTGTGGGCCCCAGCTCACCAAGGAGCCAGCAGAAGCATGATGGGGGAGCACAAGCAGTCCCAGTAGCTCTGGGGCCGGGAGGAGAGGGCCAAGTAAGCGCCTATTATGGCAAGGCTAGCAGGGGCCACTGGCCAGGATGACAGCCTCCGTGTGAGGCACTGCTAGGCCCCAGGGCAGGAGGGCCCCTACTGCTCCAAAGGCAGTCTTTGCCAGCAGCAGCCCCAGCTCTGGATTCCATGCCCTCGGCCACACCCAGCCCTCAGGCCAGGGCCAAGGGCTTTGTGTGTCTCCTGGCCACCTTGTCACAGACCCCCAGTGTCTAGCTCTCCTGGGGAACATCATACCTGCATCACCTAAGAGCCTCCAGTATAGGGATCACAACTGTCTCAGGGAGCCCCCACCTCTCACGCACCTCCCGGCCTCCCCACTGTAAGGGGCTTTCACCCATACTACCGAGGACCATGGGCCTACCTCATTGAGCCTTACAACAGGCTCAGTGTCCTCCATTTGCAATGTAACAGTGAGCTGCCATCGGGCTTCAGCCCCAGGATGGGCAGTATCATAGCCGCTCAGGCCTCTGCAAAGAGCATGGCAGGTGAGCTCGTAGGTCATGCAGCAAGCTATAACCAGCTGATGCATAGCCTTGTCTTCCAGTGAGCTCTGGTCCTTAATTTTATATCGGGCAGCACCTTCCACCACATCACATATCTTGCCTCCCAGGGCCTCTTCACTAAAAGGCTGTCGATTGCTCTCAGTCTCTACCGTTTGCCTCCAGCATGATCGTGCAAGCATTGTGGGTCACAGGAGCAGAGTCTCAAAGACTGGAGCCAGCAGCCCCACCCCCAACTGATCCTATCAGCACTGAGTGGTCACCCGGATTTATCCTCACAGGAAGAAAGGAATTCACAGACTCAAAGGCACTCCAGTAACGCTGCAGATCTTCGAAGCACAAACCTTCCTTCTCCCGATTAGGACCACCGCAGTAGGGGGAGGACTCATCAGGCAGCAGTGAGTCCAGTCATCATTTCACCACCCTAGGTGCAATTTCTTCTCAATTACGGCAGCATCCGTGGCACATCAGGTTCAGGCATGGTGGCAATGCTGTGCTTGCTTATTTATCACCCTAACATCATGGATAAATTGTGGCTTAAAATTTTTGCTGGTAATCGACTTGCTGAGAAGCAACCATCTTGCTGCAGGTTCTCTAGTGCCCCCCACCCCAATTGACCTTAGTTTGATCTGTTCCTGTACTGGGCACTAGGCCCAGCCACACAAGTGGTGCAACATATTTATCGGGGCAAGTGGGGAAGCACATATATGCATGGAAAAAGTGTGATTTTAAGCACATTTTAAGGTTGGCAGGGCATTGTGGGTAGGATAACTTTGCAGTATCCATGAGTGGCACACTCCCCTGTACTCCCCTGGAGTATCTAGTTTTCAGAAATGCCTGGGTTTGAAAGGTTTCCCTGGAAGGCAACCGAGCCAGCCCCAAAAAACACAGGTACACCTTTTGTTGATGCTCCCACATTGCGTCTTGGACCCTGCCCTTTTGCAGGCACTAGACCCACCGATACAGTTGAAGTACCATTTGTATTGGGAGACATGTAGAAGTGCTTTATAGAGGAAATGTGCACCTCCTCGCAGATACTTAGAGTTACAGAAATATGAAGGAAAATTGTGTTTTTAGTCTATGTTTGAGGATTGCAAGGGCTTCAGGGTAATAAAACCTTGTGGGATCCATGCAAGACGCACCACCTTGGAGTCCCCCTAGTGTCTTGTTTATGAAAATATCTGGCGTTGGGAGATTTTCCCTTGAAACAATGTACACCATGACAGAGAAAGACAGACAAGACACATATCACTATGCCACCATCTATTACTCAAGTACTCAAACATACTGGTTGTATTTGGCAGGAAAGAGAGTGAAAAGTTCAAAATGAAAAGAAATCTCTAAAATGAAAATTAGTGTTAATAAGATAATTGAAATTTTGTAATACTGAACCAATGCCCCACAGCTCGTGATATGTAAAGCCATGACAAGGCGACAACCACTTTACAGGGCAATTACACACCTTTAATGCATCACACACACAAAACCATTCACACCGCTAGTAGTGGGCACAGCACATTACTACACTCACATCAACAAACAGCACAATTCAAAGGTCCGTCACTTTCATATTTCCACAGGACTGACACAGCAATCACATCACCTGGCGAAGTGTCTGGTCTGGCCTTTGAGTGTTAGTGTGAGTGTAGTGAACAGCAGCAAGCCACTACACATACACCACCAGCCAAACGCCAGTTCACACACACTGCCATCTAGACGCCAGCCACACCAGCCAGATGCCAGTCACACACTATCAGCCAGATGCCAGTTTAGACACAGCAGCCTCATCTCCTGACAGCTGGTGGAATATGTGGACTAGCGTTTCAGTGACGGTATGTGTAGTGACTTGCTACTGGTCACTAAACACATATTGGTAGCCAAACACCAGTCCACACACACCACCAGCCAGACACCTACCACACACACCACCAGTCAAATGCTACTCAGACATCACCATGAAGTTCCACACATCGAGCTTTAATTTTTAAAACACTCCCACAATTAACAGATTCCACACACACACAGCACAGACAGGGAAAAAATAAAGCATCCAACTAAAAATATCACATTTATTTCAAATAGAAAGAACTAACCTATCTGTAGAATATGAAATCCTAACTGTGACTGCATACACAACAAGTGTAACTAAGCACATCAAACAACTGCCATCCAGGTATCGAAACGGAAATTATATAACAATGCAGATCACTATCAGTTCCCTTTTACTTTAATGGTTGCTCCCAATACTTGAGTTGTGCACGGTACAATTTAAAACATGTGAGCACACAGAGGGAAGGATCGGAAGGACACTCGAGGCAATACATACGACTCTGCTTTCATACTCCTCTTCAGTTAAAGACTCTAAACCTCCAACGAGGAATGTTTTTTTGGGTGTTGGAGGAATATATTCAGGAAATTGGTAATCTTTCAATCTTGCCACATCCTCAACCACTCTGACTTTAGGAACACTTGCCTGCCCCACTGTAACAGGGCTATCTATTAGAGACCGCTGAAACTGTACAAACATCATCATGGAATCTGGAGCACAATCTTCGAAAATTACGTAAGTATTGAAAGGTGCCAAATGAAACAAATGAACAGACAACAGGTTGGGCTAGATGTATGAGACTTTCGAGCAGCATTGTGAGGCTCCAACCTTTGATCTACTCTATCTACATCTCCCATGAGCTTGTCATAGTTTAAAATGCCCACAAGTTTGCACACTTCTGCTACCTTACCCCAACAGTCACAGGTGAAGCACTTCATCAGTACTTCTGAGCATGTGGACATCTCTTCTATCTGAAATTTTCAAAGCAAAATAATTGTTACTATACAAGACATCGCTCGTACCATTTTGAAGTTTTTTACACACAAGCCCTTCTTGGGTAACCTTAATGGTTAGAGCAGATGTTTCCACCTGCCACAGTGTCCACCTTGAACAATTCATTAAATAATTGTGCAAATGTGTAGAAATCATCCACCTATAAATGTTGACCTTTATCAAAGAGCAATCTAGCAAGTTCCTACACAGTTTTTCACTGACTCCAAAAGTGGAAGGGCAACCAGAGGGTCAATTGAAGAATCCCTACTAATGAACATCCTGAAATTATACAAATATCCAGTGGCACTTTCACACAACATATACATTCTAATACCATAGCATGCTCTCTTTTTCGGAATGTATTCCCTGAAAACCAAACCACCTTTGAACAGGATGAGAGACTCATTCACAGCTATGTCTTCCCCTGGAACACAAATCTCTGAGAAACAATCTACTAAATGTACAAGACCTTTGATTCTTGAGGAGTCGGTCACAATTAGGATGATTTTGTGGAAACACTATAGCATTAAATACAAAATGCAGCATCCGCAGCAGAAGAAAAAAACGGTCTAGACTCATGGTAGCTAGAAATATAGCAGTTGCCGTCAACAGACTAATAGACTAATATAAGGATAGTGATGACATCCTTAGCAATCCAATCAACAAAGTTAAACCCCAGAGCTGCTTAATCTCATGGAGGTTTGGAAGAGTCCACCAGGTACCTCTAGTGTGGGTTTTAAGTGTGGCGCTGTTGTCCCTCAAAAACTGTTCTGCATGCAGATTAGTTTGTTCTACAATATTGTCTAGAAACACATCATCAATAAACAGTTGGAAGAAACTGATAGGCAAAAGATTCTCTGTATTGACTCTACACCCTGAAACTCCACCAAAGGCAGTCAAAAAAAGCTGCACCATGTTAGGGGCATCCAGGGTTCAGCACTTACAATGGGATGCCTTCTAGCCCCTTGCTGCAATCCAGCTTGCTACAGATGCATTGCAAGCATATCACTATGCTCCTCTAAAGGAGGCACTTCATTAATATTATTAGTATATTCATCATCGGTTGATTCCTCTTGAACAGAAAATTCCCTGCCAGAATCTTCAGCTTGGTTTCAGAGCCATGTTCAGAGGCAGATTCAAAACGCAAACCTACAACCTGCTGGGTGGTCAGCTTGTGGACAGCCATATGGCTTCAATATGAAACTAACACACCAAACAAGACAGCACTAAACAACACTGTGTCAAATTAGAACTAAACAAACATCCACACAATGACCTTGATACTTCAAAATATGTTACCTCTCACTTGCCACAGACAACTAGGTCGAGGATCAACTGCACCTACTCAGCACAGACACAGCAAGCACTAATGATATCCCACTATAGAGGGAAAACAAACAAAAATTATACCCAAGTTGGGTCTTGCACAAATACAAATGTGAATAAAAAAAAAATAACAAAAAAATCATAATGCAAGTAGGCTACAATTATTAGAATCATTTAATCATTAAAAAAACATTCAGGCACGGCAATGAAACTAATTTGAAGTAAATATTACAAAACAATTCCCCTACCAAACGCATGCAACCTCACAATCTACAGATCCTCCAGTGCCAAAACCACAGACAGGAGTTGCCATCAAGGAAATCAAATCATTGTACTAGAATAAAAAAGAGAAAAAAACATTAAGATCACAAATGCAAATGATGATAAGAATTTAAACAGTTAACATTATAAAACACTATGAAGTCTGCCCTGGGGCAGATCAGCACCACAAACGTCCGATCTGCCCCCAAAGGGGGAACAAAGCAAAGGCAAGAAATTGACACCCTTGAGGGGAGTGACCCTTACCTCAGCCAAACACCAGTTCACGCACATCACCATCCAAACTTCAGCCACACACTTCTCCAGCTAAAAGCCAGTCCATGCACTCTGCCAGCAAAATTCCCAGTTCAAACACACCATGAGCCAAACATCAGCCACACACCAGACCACACACACATTGTCTAGTGGCTTTCAACCTCCCCCCCCCCTTAGGGCAAATCGGTCTACAAAATGGCCAATCTGCCCCAACAGGGGTGCCGAAAATTACCAAAACATGTGCCAAAAACTTGGAGCTTAACCATGAATACATATTCAACAAAATCTCTGGTGTTTAGTGGCCTTCTGCTCCCCTTGGTGGCAGATCAACCTAAAAATATGGTCAATCTGCCCCCGAAGGCAGAAAGTGGCCAAAATATGTGCCAAATGTGAGGACTGACCCTAGCCCAAGGGGCCGCTCCCGAACATGTATCTTCTCAAATCCATGGTGTCTAGAGATTTTCTGCCCCCTTGGAGGCCGATCAGACTAAACATGGCTGATCTGACCATGGGGAGGGGCAGAAAACAGCCAAAATATATGCCAAGTAAAGAGGAGTGATCCTTGCCCTAGGAGACACTCCTCGTAACAAAACAAAAATCCCTGGTGTCCAGTGGGTGCATTCATGCTATGCGATCACGGTCCCACCTGCGATCCTCCAGCAGGATGCACTGCACAGAGACACCAGGGAAAAGGAAAACTCTTTCCTTTCCCTACGTGCCTCTTTGTCTGAATGATCCCATCGTGGAGGAAAAAAATTACCTCCTTCTGGACCGAGCTGGAAGCAAATGGCTTCCAACGCATCCATGGTATGTTTTGATGACATTGGTATGTGCACTGAGGTCACCAGATCACTGGGAAGAGGTCAGGGGTGGTAGCAGAAGCACTTCCACTGCAACCTGTGGTGGGGGCATGAGTTGGGAGGAAGTTCTAGGATGTGCTGGACATGAACGGTGGTGCTGAGGGCATGTCCAGGATGCTCTTAGCACCAAAGGAGTTAGCAACCTTATCATGATTCCCAATGATTACTCAATGATCTTCATAATTGAAATAGTTCACTGAAATCAAATGCAGCAGCTACTTCACTTCCCTTTATCAATAAATAATTTGCTGTCAGTCTTATGAGACTCTCTCCTGAGTGGTGTGCCCACTGGGGAAGGTTGAATCACAAAACACTGTTCCTCACAATAGGGAAGAGTGATAGATTATGTGATCTCAGCTTTTAAGGATGGGAAGACTGTGGCCCAAAAACATCTTAAACTTGTTTGACCTCCAGCATTTTTTCAGGATCTATGATATCAAGTTTGAAAGAGGCAGACAGACTTCTATACCAGATCTTTGTGACCAAGTCAGGCACATGTCTTGACATTCTCCAACCCCCAAACTGAGCCTTTATTTAACTCTTAAATGGATTCCAGAAATCTTTTAATTTAAACATGTTGTCAGCCAATAACATTGTTAATTTTTCCATTGTGTGAATGAACCAAATGTTTGTCCATGATAGACGTAGTGGAGGTGAATCTTTCTGCTTCCAGCAGTGTGCTAGCATTAATCTGTCTAAGATGGATAACTTTACATGTAGTCATGATACGTTGTGAGGCCTGTTTGTCAAGGTTTTGCGTTACCCTTGTGACACGCAATGGAACACAAAGGCGATGCAAAACCTCAGTGAGAGTTATCAAGCCAGGCAAGGCCACCTGAAATGCCTCAGACTAGCTTGATAAATCTAGAGTAATATAAGGTAGTGCAAAATGCTGCCTTGTGTTATTCTGTGGCAGGGTAGGAATTCTGCTCCACACTTAGAAAGACTAAAATGCCTCTGACAATAGTTTTTGTGCAGCAAACTGTCCCTTCCAGCACAAAAACAATCTTGCCTGCAATGCAGGCACCCTTGCAACATGATGCAAGGATGCCTTCACTGGCGCTAAGCAGCCAAAGGTGCACCAGCACTAGGAAAGAACATGAATGTGCCTTGCTACACCAGGTTGCATGATTTTGTGATAAATATGGCCCTGAATGCTTTGGTAGTGAATGAAAATCTTGACATCTCTCTCTCTATTTTTTTTTTTTTTTTACAAAAAAAGGAGTATTTGTTACTTTTTGAGGATGACAATTTTCAGCAACATTACAATATGTCCTCCACTTACACCATAATATACAGGCTTCAAAATATTCTTATCCTCATCATGTTCTTCCAGCAGAAGTTAGAGCATCACAGAATTAATAATTCAACATTTTAAACTCCAGAAGCCTAACTCACAATGAATAGCAGTTCCTAGTTTTTATGCCAAAACATAGTTTTCTAATTAGCAAATTTAATTATATAATTTGTTTCTTTAGTAATCTAAACATCACCAACAATGCTTCTATTTGTCTCAATCAAGTATTACCAAAATGGGAAAAAGAAATTTCAATAACAACGAAGCACACTGATACACCTTGGTTCATTTGTTCTTAACACAAGACTCCCAAAGCCAATTAGAGCATCGATTATTTACATTTATTAACAGCATCACATTTTCCAACTCCAAAATGGTAGCTGCACATAGCAACACTCTTTTTAATCTTCACTACCCAATTGCTCTAAATAATATTGATCAACTCATTCATCAAGGTACAGTTCTGTGCATCTTTATTTGACTGTTGCAACTACCATTGGGTTTGTGAATAAAATCTGCATAAAAAGATTCTGTCTAAGAATGGCCTCCTTTCTTCTGAAGGTAAAATATATTTTTATTAACAGCTTATAATCTGATATAGAAAAATTTAGAAATGAATGGGGCCAGGGTGACCCTTGATTTTATCTGTTTTCTTCAGGAATTTCACTTTAATATTTTCTCCCAGGTTCTAGAGGTAAGTGACTGTTAGTCCTGGAATATAGATACATTAAATCATTAGTAGTACTTTGTCTAATTTCCAAGCCCTCACAGCCTATTTCAATGAACTTGATAAATAACTAATTATAAAGTGAAAGAAGACCAGAGGCTGTGATGATCATATGTCACATGGGATTGATTCACAAAGAAATTTTGGAACATAAGAATTAATACTCAAGGAGTACTCTTTCACATATTCTTATTTGCCTTTGTAAATCAGACATTAACTCATCTACCTCCCTATTAGTAAAAGTACAACAAGGATATACCCCTTTATATGTGTACTAATTGTAAATCAACATGCTCTGAATCTTCCCACTTTATTCTGAATTTAGATGATCTGGGGTCTATTCACAAAGGCATATAAGTGTATGTAATAGAATACTATAGTAGTCTTACTTTGGATATCTTTGAAGTAGGTGCCATGATGTTCAATAATAAATTCCAATATCTAAACAAGTCCTAATACGAGTTCCCTGCAGAGAACCCAATATGAGCAGTTTTTTAATCAATTCTTGCAATTAGTCAAAGGCATCAAATGTAAGAGCACTAATTCAGAGAGTAATTTTACAGCATTGTCTAGAATAGCAACCCCTTTAGGATGAAACATCTTTGGCCTTTTTTAATAAACCACTATTATTTAATCTATCCATTCACAACTTTGGACTCTTCTCTTACATTATACATTGATTTACCAGTTTTACAACATAGTAGAACCATTTAATTTTACATTTATATAATGTATTTCCAAGACCATTCCAGCCTGGTACTAAGGAAAACTACAACCTGTTTCATCAAAGGTTTGGGTGTCTTGATACTTCATTAAGATATAACTGAATTGTCCAAAGTTAGAACCTTTCTGTTACCCAAAAAATAAGATTGTCTATGACCGTTAAAAATATGTTATGAGATAATACATAATGTACATAATCTACTCTACATTTCCTCTTGGTTTGTTCTGAAACAGATTGTATAATGGCAATTTTTATGAACTCATGATTAAAATATGAAAACTGGAATACAGCAGAAATGTGGCTACTTGTTTTAAAGTTATAATATCTAAACTGATGTGCACATTTTATTGTAAGGCAACATTTATTAACATTTATTAATTAGCACTATAGTTATTGTAATAAACTCAAATGATAAAGTAAATATTTTCAATGCTGCAGGGAAAATTGTCTCATCTGTTGGCACACTCCTCATGTACTAGAAAAATGTAAATTGTGAGATACTTTATTTGTAATTTGGCACCAGCTTTGGGTAGTGTTGCCCTATGTTTGCTGCTTTAGCTTAACTCAAGAAAGTGCTGGTCTTATCTCAGTACAATACATGTACTATTACATCTGTACATATTGTAAACCTATTCTTGCTGTAAGGATTGAGGCCAGCCAGGACTCAAAATTGCCATTTTTGGGTACCACACAACTCTGCAATGGATTAGTCAGCCCACTGCCTGTCATTGAGCTTAAATGTGAAGGTTTTGTTGGCAGTATCCTCTGTTGTAGGCTACCTACCCCTAAGCTTCAATCGGAACACTTTCAAGACGCACAGAGATTGTGGGCCTCAATACAAGGTCCCTTTTAAATCTGATGGGGCTGGTAACAGTAATTGCCAGTGACATTAGGCTATTGATGTGCATGGCAACACTGTGGAACTGTTTACTTTTTGAAACAATTGTTTGTCTGTTTCAAAAGCTGAAATTTCAGGGTAAAACTCAGAGCAGAAATGTGACCTGGAATTAATTCTCCTGGTAGTTCTTCATTTCTAAGGGGATCCTCAGTGTTCCACTTGTAATACTCTGCAGATCTGTCCCACAAAGTAACCAGTGCCTCCAGCATTAATAAGTCAGTGGAGGCCAATGGTGCAAAGTTACCAGGACTCACAACAGTGGCATATGGGTCAGTGAAATGAACTCTTATTTCTAAAACATGTAGTGATTTGCAGGTCATTTGTTCGAATCCTAGCAAGGCTCACTCAGCCTTTCAATCTACTGATGTCAGTAAATAAAGTACCATTAAATTGACTAATAGTACCATCTGTTATTTAGAGCTTTTAGGGGCAAGATGTACAAAGCACTTTTTTGGTAATAAACAGCTTTTTTGACGAGAAACATGCTTTTTCTAATGTACAAAATGAAAAATGAGATTCAGTAACTAGTTACTGAATCAGATTTTGCATTTGCAATTAAATATTTGCAAGGGGCCTGTCTAGAGCATCCCTTCCAAATACTGAATCGTTGTGGTATGTATTACTGTAATACTTTACCACCAGTTTAAAACTGGTGGAAACCCATTTACAAAGAAGAATGGGTCTCGGGTGACCCCTTCCTCTTTGAGAATGGTAAACTTATATTTTAAGAGCAGGCAGTAGTCCCACGGGCCACTACCTATTCTTAAAAAATTAAACTGCAAAGTTTTCTTTTTTTCTTTTTAAATGTATCCCAAATGGGTTGCATTAAAAAAATGATTGCTTTATTAAAAAGCATTCACAACCTCAGCAGGCACCCATTTCTGTTATTCCTAACAGGTCGCAAATTGAGACCTACCTCATTAATATCCATGATGTGGGTCTATTTATGACCCACTAGAACTCGCTAATGAAACTCAAAAGGTTCGTACATTAGGAACATCGATTTCCTAATTGTGATTCGCAGAGGATCGCAATTAGGAAATCGATATTCCTTTTAGTTAGTACATCTGGCCCTCAGTAACGGTAGAGTATGCTAAATGGTATTATTAAACAATATGCATTTATACTTTATAATGGCTTACAAAGTAATGTGGAGGAAGCAATTGCAAGTCAAAGTGGTACATACAAAACATTTGCTAAGCTACTTATATGTGAAACCAAACGTCTCTTGGGTCAGGTTTGCTTTGATGGGCCAGCAGACCAGTGTTTTACACAATTATTTAAATACAGGAAATATGAGTCTAGTCAGTATCTGTCAAGTACAGATGTCTGAGGTTCTTTTTCTTTTGAAACGCTGCAAACCATCTTGAAAGGAAAAGTGCAATCATTTCACGTGGGGATACTTTAAAAAAGGTTCCAGTTTCATTACACATGCTGAATAAATATAAAAATAACAATATCTCACAGACATCGCTGAGCCAGTTAAAATATCTGCAGCTGTCTCCTGGCCTGCTGCTGACTTACTCACACAGGTGGTGTGGTGAATGGGTCAGACATACACAATAGTACCATAATGATACTCAGTGACACGCTGTCATGCTGAACGTGTTTGCAGCGGCGGAAGAATGCACCATTGGACACCAGCTCCGTTATTACACATGGAGCACACTTTTATTATTTGTGCCATGGCCCACCTTTAAATAGGTGCATTGTGCGTATACAGGGAACGTGCACCTTATTATAAAGAATGCGCTACCCTCAAGGCAGCCATGAATGCTTGCTAACTTGGGGTAAAACATTTAAAAGAAATTTAGAGTGACTGCTAGAAATCCACTATGTGTTTCACTGTGCAGGCAGCAACCCGCGTGCACCTTTAGGAGGGATTAGCGATCCCTTTATAGGAGGCGATGGCTGGGAGTTTTGGGGAACCCTTTTCCCCCCTCCAGAGGGTTGCCATCATGGGGAGTATTGACAGAGTGCCACCTTTTTGTGATGCATTTTTAGTGCACATCCTGACAGCTTCTTTGACCTTGCACCACTGTCCATAATATGGCGCAGGCACAGAGGCAAAGATATCCCATTCATTTGCAAGGGGCCACACCCCATGGCACATGGCACAGTGCAGAGCTGAGCATCCGTGTCATGCTCCTGCAGGGCATGAAGAGAATACATTTAACTAAATATTTCTATCAGTTAATGCTTTATTTTTAGACAGAGCAGCTAAAAAAGCAGAATCTTATGCTCACTGTTTCCGGGCTGTACTATTTGAAAGTAAAGCAGTTCCTCAGAGAAATATTGGATCAACTTAATTCACTTTACAACCTGGAGTTACCGCCCTTTCTGGCACAGTGCAGAGCAAAGAAGAGTGAGTGGCTGTTGTATTCACCTTCGGGAATAAACTGAATTTATTTACCCCAATATTTCTCTGAGTTAGTGCTTTCCTTTCAGATGGTACAGCTTAGAAACAGTGAGCAAGGTTTGCCTCTTTCTGCTCTGAGCTGTGCTGTCTGAAAAATAAAGCACCATCTCTTAGGAATAAGTTTACTAAAGATTATGGGAACTATGATCCCGAGTGCCAAGGGACAGGGCCTCTAAGCATAGGGGTGGGGTCATAGGTGCAGCTAAAAGGAATGAAATATTCTGTAACTGTTTCATTGAACTTTCATCTTTCCATAAAAAAATAACTCACACCTTAAACGAAAAATGAATGCTAGTTAAATTAATCAATGGGCAATGCACTATTTAAAATTATTATTGAACCTCCATTGGTTAATGCGATTACTGCAGTTAGATATCCAGAGCCACAGAACTGAATGCTGCTTGGTGCAGTGGGTAACACTGACATGTATTTTTAATCCTATGGTCCCAAACTGTGACAGAAAGCATTGTGAATATTTAAGTCATTATTTTAAACTTGCAGTGCACACATTATAAGTGGGCGGCAATACAATACTCAAAAAGATTTAGGTTTAAGATAAAACAGTGCTTTCAAAGTATAGACACTGGCAATATGTAGACTCTACCTAATGCAAACTTTTTTTATAGCTATCCATTAAAGCATGCACTGTACAGCTCAGTTGGTAACATCCTTATAATTTAGCTAAAGAAATAAGGGTTTGATTTAGAGTTTGGTGGATGAATTACTCAGTCACTAATGTGATGGATGTCCCGTATGACGTATTACGATTTCTATAGGATATAAGAGAATCGTAATTCGGTGGAGTGGATATCGGTCACATTTGTGACAAAGTAATCCCATCCGCCTAACTCTCAATTAGGTCCTAGATCTTTGTCATAACAATCCTTCAAGTGACTCCATCAGTTAAAGACAATGGGCTTCTGTAGGAAAGTAGCCTCTTTCTAGCATGGTTACCCCCACTTTTGGCCTGTTTGTGAGTGTGTGTCTGTGTTTTTACTGTGTCACTGGGATCCTGTTAACCAGGACCCCAGTGCTCATAGATAAAAACCTATGTGTCAGTTTGTTTTGCTTGTCTCACTGGGATCCTGCTAGCCAGGTCCCCAGTGCTCATAGTTTATGGCCTAATGTGCATGCCTGTGTAGTGCCTAACTCTGTCACTGAGGCTCTGCTAATCAGAACCTGAGTGCTTATGCTGTCTCTGCTTTTAAATTTGTCTCTGTAGGCCAGTGACTACACTTACCAATTTCAATTGCACACTGGACCCCCCTTGTAAGTCCCTAGTAAATGGTACCAGGTACCCAGGGCATTGAGGTTCCAGGAGATCCATATGGGCTGCAGCATTTACTTTGCCACCCATAGGGAGCTCAGACAAACCCTTACACAGGACGGCCATTGCAGCCTGCGTGAAATAACGCACACGTTATTTCACAGCCATTTTCACTGCACTTAAGTAACTTATAAGTCACCTATATGTCTAACCTTCACTTGCTGAAGGTTAGGTGCAAAGTTACTAAGTGTGAGGGCCCCCTTGCACTAGAAAAGGTGCCCCCACATAGTTCAGGGCCATTACCCCAGACTTTGTGAGTGTGGGGACACCATTACACGTGTGCACTACATATCGGTCAATACCTATATGTATCTTCACAATGGTATCTCCGAAAATGGCCATGTAACATGGTCTAAGATCATGCAATTGTCCCCCCATTCCAAATTTGGTATTGGGGAGCCAATTCCATGCATCCTGGGGGCTCCACCATGGACCCCCAGTTCTGCCAAACCAGCTCTTTGAGGCTTGCACTGCAGCTACAGCTGCTGCCACCTCACAGACAGGGTTCTGCCCTCCTGGGATCTGGGCAGTCCAGTCCCAGGAAGGCAGAACAAAGCATTTCTTCTGAGATCAGGATATTACACCCTCTCCCTTTGGAAATAGGTGTTACAGGCTGGGGAGGGGTAGCCTCCCCCAGCCTCTGGAAATGCTTTGAAGGTCACAGATAGTGCTCTCCTTGCATAAACCAGTCTACACCGGTTCAGGGACCCCATTTCTCCTGCTCTGGCGCAAAACTCGACAAAGGAAAGGGGAATGACCACTCCCCTGTCCATCACCACCCATGGGGTGGAGCCCAGAGCTCCTCCAGTGTGTCCCAGACTTCAGCCATCTTGCTTTGCAAGGTGTGGGGACACTCTGGAGGGCTCTGAGTGGCCAGGGCCAGCAGGTGACGTCAGAGACCCCCCTGATAGGTCCATACCTGATAAGGTAGCCAATCCCCTTCTCAGGGCTATTTAGGGTCTCTCCTCTGGGTTCTCTTCAGATTCTGCTTGCACGTTTCCTTCAGGAATCCTCTGCAACAACTTCATACTCTTCTGACCTCAGATCAACCACAGCCTGCTCCAAGAAACGCTACAAGAGACACTTTTCTTCAGCAACCTCAGCTCCAAGTCAGCAACTGCAACAGTTTTCATGGTGTGCTTTCTCTGGGGACTCCCTGTCTTCATCCTGCACCAGAAGAACCGAAGAAATTTCCAGCGGAGTGCCGAAGTCACTCCCCTGCTCCAAGTAGGTACCTTCCAAGACGATGAGACTCCTCTCACAATGATGAGCATGCTCCTAAGGACACAGAGGGTGGACATCATCAACATAGATGGTCCTGAGGTCCTGCTGAAACAATTTGGAGGAGGTAAGATCTTGCCTTCCCTGAGAACGACGGTACCCCTGTGTACTGTGTCTTCTTCACCGTTTGAGGCCTCTGTGCACTCTTTGCAAAATTCCTTCATGCACAGCCTGACCCAGGTCCCCAGCACTCCGCCCTGTGACACTCAACTCACTAAGTTGTTCTCTGGTGCCGTGGGACCTTCTTTTGTTGTGCTGCATCAACTGCATTTTGCACCTCCTTTGAACCCAGATCCTGTGGCTTCTGGGGGTGCTGGCTGGCATCCTGAAGGCTCTCTAAAGTGCTGAGAGCCTCCTCTTCCTGCTCACACAGAGTTGAGGCCCCCAGGTCCCTCCTGGGTCCAACCAGTGCCATTTTGACAAAAAAAATGCACTTTTGTCGTAGCCAAGGCGTGTTGGCACCTTCCAACATGAAATGTCAACTGCAATGATCTTCACGCTGTGGGAGATCTTTTGCATTATGCAGGAACCTGCTGGCATCTTCCTAGGGTGCATTTCTGCAGTCTTCGACTAACCAGGGACTCTTCTTTTGCACCCTCTTCAGGGTTGGCACGGGCTCCTGTCCTTCCTGGAACTTATTTTGACTTCTGGACTTGGTCCCCTTCCTTTGCAGGTCTTCAGGTCCAATAATTCAGCAGTTGTTCTTTGCAGACTTGGTTGGCTGCTGCAAAATCCCAAAAAAGAGGTGTAGTGTGTCCTAGGGAAACTTGCAGTACTTAACTCCTGCTTTTCTGGGCTCTGAGGTGGGGTAATTTACTTACCTTTACTGTATTCTTACTCTCCCAGTGATTCTGCACACACTACACTTGTCTAGGGGGGTATTCGTGATTCACATTCAACTTTTTTAGTATATGGTTTGTGTTGCCCCTAGACCTATTTTCTCCCATTGCATTCTATAGGATTTCCTACTGTTTGCATTGTTCTATGACTATTTACTTGTCTAATTTTGGTGTCTAGTGTATATTTCGTGTATAATACTTACCTTCAGAAGGAGTATTGTCTCTAAGATATTTTTGGTACTGTGTCACCCAAATAAATACCTTTATTTTTGTTAACAATGAGTATTGTCTTTACTTGTGTATAAGTACTGTGTAACTATAAGTAGTATTGCTTGAGCTTTGCATGTCTTCTAGTTCAGCCTAAGCTGCTCTTCTATAGCTACCTCTTTCAGCCTAAGCTGCTAGAACACTACTACATTTCACTAATAAGGGATAACTGGACCTGGTATAAGGTGTAAGTACCCAATGTACCCACTACAAATCAGGCCAGCCTCCTACAGCTTCCAAACAACCTTTATTTACATGTGCAGATTAACCAATTACACACATTTACATTTCCTTCAGGCAGCAGACATGCTGGCAAGAAGGCTTGTTTCTTGTTCAGCTGTCTGTCCCTCCCTCTACTACACATCAGCAGAAACTCATTGCCTTCCACTTCAGCTGAGGCACCTCAACTGTCCAAATTAACCATCCAGGAAAAGTTGTTTTTTAACAAAAATTAGAAGACTTGTTTTTTAACAAAAATTAGAAGACCTGTTTTTGTTCAATTAAAAAACTATGGTCAGGTCATGCCCCACAGACACTGCCACTTTGACCTCTGAGTTAAATGAATTCACTTAATGCCCTGCCCACACTTAAATACAGTGCTTGGTTCTGCCCTGCCCCACAAAAGCCTGTCATGGTGCTACCCCAATGGCTTTTTACTCAAAATTAGGCAATAAAGTAGTTCCTCTTATTTAGCAGGCAGTGGTGAGTTTTGGTCTTCTTTGACTTAGACACGCACTAGCAGTATTTCTCCCCAAACATACTTTGTTTGAAGAATCTTCCCCATTGGAAGATAGCATATTGTCAGAACCACTGCTTAAAGCGGTGATCTCACTGATATATAACAAGCTGATGAATAAATCCCCTGATCTCCTGCAAAAGCTCAAGACTAAATGGGAATCCAAGGTTGGTGCTTTGAGGATCATGATTGGAAGGAGGACACTAGAGCATTTAGGGAGATTACTGTTACCTCCATTTTGATTAGTGCAACTACATATCCCACTCCGAACCTACTATTCCTGTACGACCTTCCAGTCCATGGGCAAATCCCCCACAAATGTCTGTGTCAGGGGGTGGTGGGTACATTTCCCCACATACTGTGGACCTGCCCAGAAATGCAACCCTACTGGACAGCACTCAGGGGGATAATTAAAGATGTAATGGGTTACACTGTCCCTGATATGGCCAAGTGCTACATCCTAAATATTTGGGGAGATGATCCCTCCCGCTTGGATATGGTAATCTTTGGTTGTCCATGGGACCTGGAGTGACTAAGTGTAACATAGCCAGAAAATGGGGAGCTGTGACAAACACCGGAGGTGGAGGAATGGGGAATAGACATGGCCTGGTGTATGTTGGTGGAAGAAATTATCTATTATGGTAGTGGATGCCCCAAGAAAGGTAAGAAATGTAGTCCCTATGGCAGGAGTTTAGAGGACTAACGTCAAAGGCACTTGAGTTGGGTGTTAATATTAAAATGGAAGGCATAACAAGACACTGTACGGTGTCAATTGCTAAATGTCTCTGATTGCAAATTGATTATACCTCGCACAGCAGATCCACTATATGATGCCCTAAAGTCTGTAGTCTGTTTTTTTGGTTATGCTTTATTTCTTCTCCAGGAAAACCAATAAAAATATATATTTTTTAAAGTAAGGTCAATGGGAATCCTCGCAAAGGGCAGTGGTGTAACATAAGCCCCTGTGGCTGCTGTGGGGGCGAGCTCCTCTGTGTGCCAGGTCCCTGGCCTGAGAGCTCCTGACTGGGTCCTGGGGTGAGGGGGACCCCTTCAAGTTTTGTTATGTCACTGTCAAAGGGGAACTCAATGACTTTGGATTCATCTGTTTCTGTCATGAGCACTTCGACCAACCACACAAGTGAGATACTATTTTATCAGGAGTCTTGGGCGAGTGGTAGGTGGTAAGAAATGTGCTGCTCCCTGCAGATTCCATAACTTTCCATCACAGGAATGTTTTTGTCAAAGCTTGAGGTTTACAGGGGCTTTTGGGTAGGGAAACCTAGTGAAAGACATGCACGTCACCCCACCCTACATTCCTCCAAGTGTCTAGTTTTAAAAAATGTGTAGGGTTGCTAGATTACTCTAGGTGTCGGCTGAGCCAGGGCCCAAAATCCACAGCTAGCCACATTGCAAAAAAAAGGTCAGTTTTCAGGGGAAAAATGTGATGTGTCCAAGCTGAGTTTTGGTGCCTTTATTGTCACAGCTACTAGCCCTACCCACACATGTATCCTGCCATTCTTGTTGGGGAACCTCGGCGAATGTTAGGTGGTAGTACATTTGTTTCTCACTCTAGATTCCAGAACATTCCATCACAGAAATGTGAGGAAAATGTGTTTTTGGTCAATGTTTGAGGTTTTCAAGGGTTTCTGGTTAAGAAAACATGGTGTGAGCCATGCAATCTACCCCACCCAATATTCCCACCACAAAGACAAAGTGGCACACTAATTTGCAGCCCCTTCCTCAAATTCTGGATCAGGTGATTAGGCTATACAGTCAGGTGCTGGGTCTCTGCACAGTCTAGCTGGGTAAGGAGACCTCAAGTGTGGCTATAGACACATTTTTAAGTACCCTTATGTACAGGCTATAGCTATGCCCATTTTATGTCATGTCAGATGGAGGCTATTGGATTGGTATGAAGGGCAGGTCAAACATCTTTACCAATAAGGTTTGACTCTGGTCACCTGGCACCTGGCAGTGATACCATCAGAGGTGCGCAAAGTTTTTATTACACAAATTTTGAGGAATGTCTGCTTATAAGCGTTTCCCATGCATTTATGTTGGTTTCCCGCCCGAGTGTTGCATGGCACCAGTAACTTGTAAGGTTTTCCTGAGTGACTGCATACTGCATACCTTGCATAGCTTTTTTCTTGTGAGCATTCGGAAAACCATGTTGTGCCAGTAATTTACAAGCATATTTTTGTATACGAGTGTATACTTTGTTTAACTTTCCTCATTAGTGGCGCATCACAAATTACACTAAAAGCCCAAATTTCACACGAAAACTCGACTCTTGTGGCCTTTGCACCCTTGGCCTGTTTTCTGTGCTTTGCAGTTTCACACAGGCCCGTTCACCACTGAGGGAGGTTCGCCCATGCTTGAAGAATAGTTTCTTCTATATGCCCCCCTCTGGTCACTGGGACAGTAGTGGGGACGTCTTGGTGCTCTAGTCTGCTTGAGCAGGTTGACATGAAGTAGCAGGGCAGCGAGAAGCTTGCAGTTTAAACTTCTGCAGGTCCACACATGCGTGTTGATGATCTAGTTCTTCGGAGTGCTCCTAGACTGATCCGTTTTAATTTATATTTGCAACTGCCTACAAGATAAGGTCTAAGAATCTGATATTCCAGATACTAATGTTGGAGCAGATATTTCTGCTTTTGGGAAGGTTCAGATACTGCTCTGTAGAATAGGCTGATTTTGCTTCTAGCATTCATTGCAGTACTTGGTACCTGTATGCCACCACATAAAGGCAAAACCCAGGACGACTGTGTTGGATGGAAACCATTTGCACCCGCCGTGACTCCATCTTAAACTCTCCTTTGAAATATGCACATGCTCTTGGTCATTTGCAGTTGGCCATTTTGAAAGGTGTACTGAAGGTGAAGGCAACTGCTTTCCAGTTTACATTCATCCAAGTTTTCATGATCAGTATTCTTATCGCAAACATAGAAATGATTGTGAAAATGTCAAGTAATTAACATAAAATAAACCATAAAAGGATTCTTCTTTCCAAATGTCACTGGGATTAATTTACAGAGCTGGACAGTAGGCATCTCTCTGAATGCAGCTTCTGCTTCCAAAGCTATAAATAGGTGGCCAACAGCCAAGGCTAGGGTTAAATGTTTGTGGGGAGGAGGGAGTTATGCTCTTCTGTTTCCATGGCATCACCAGAGGTGCCACTTGGGTGCACGTGAGTTGTAGTTATCGGAGCTCGTTAGTGTGAGTGCCACTCAAAAAAATGAAAAAACAAAGGAAAACCTCAGTGGAAAAAAATCTAAAAATGATGGGATGGGACAGCTAATGCTTATTTTTGTGGACTTTAGTCCTTACAATGTCCTGTGAATGAGAGATGGGCACCCATCTCACTGTTTGATTACAGCTAGTAATAGTAAGATTTGCCTCTGTGGCTGGATCAAACAGATTGTTTGGATACCAGGTAAAGTTGCACTAGCATCTATGGTTTATATTTTGTGCACTCCAACCTATGAAATTTAGCGCTGGCATTTAGACTAAAAACTGGTGAAAATTTAATTTTTGAATTGGTAAACCAGTGCAAGCTTCATTCTTGTAGTTTTCTAGTGGTGCATATTCATTTTCAGAATAGCACCTTCATCCATGCAACCTCTGCAATGCGGAACAGTCGATGCAAAATTGCACAGGTACCGGTTCAGTCTATATAGTCCACTGAGATCTGCAGGGAAAATACAATATTTTATAAAGTGATTAGCAAAGTTCGTTATTTTCCGGTAGAGCTGGTCCCGCCAAAAGAATTATATTTTATGTCATGGAAGGTGTCGTGGGCACCATGTGGGCAAAATGAGAATGGTACAGGCATGTGCAACTTCAACTAAACGTCATAGTGGACCAATCACTACAAGGGGGAGACAGCAACATCTCCGAAAATAAAAGTTGTAAGCGGAAGTGCAAAAATAGATGAACAGCTGAGGGTGACGCCAGCATTGTTTCGACCCGTAGAGATACCTCGACTTCGAATGTTCACTTCTAAACGGAGAGCCAAAGCCTGCCGTTTCCGGACTGCACGCCGCGTGCTGGTTATCCCGCCCTTCTCTAAATCCCGGGAAGTTAGTGTTGGGTTAGAGTCGATTTGAGGTAGTGTTTCCGTATGTCACCCGATCTCTCGCTTCCTGCGATCGAGCAGTTTCAAAACTCTGGCGTCTCGGCACTTCTCTTTACAGAGAGGGAGTAATGATTTTTATTTTTTATTTTTTTATTTTAGGGTTAAGACAAAGTGACCTCAAACTGCTCGGTGCACACAGTTATAGGCCAGGGTTGTCTATGCATACCTCACTCTGAGGCTCGTTCTCTGCAGCTGCTTCAGTTTGTCACCGGGAAGAGGACCAGTCAATCATTGCTATCAGAGTGTAATACGAGCCGGAGGCATTAATAAACTTTGAAAACAATAGGCTAAGGTGTTACAGCTCTTGCCACGCTATAAACAGGTACTAGACGATTCCACATACGCATATGCACAATGTGGAACGGTGTGTGGAAAGGAGGCAGATGGGGTAGAACGCGCCCACCTAAGTTAAAAAATAAAGTGGGGCGGTCAAATCCTAAAGAAGTATCAAGTAAAACAAAAATTTGCAAATCTGTTGGGATGGTTACATTTTTGTTATATTTTATAGGAAGTAAATATCACCCAAAAAAATCACGCTACTGCCTAACTGCGCCGGAAGTATTCTTGCATTCATTTTTTAAACTGAAAAAATAAATTAAACATCCGAGATAAATCAAAATAATTTTAATAAATAGAACAGCAGATGTTCTACTTAACAGACAGATGTACTTAAAACATATATAGAAACCATTCTTGCTTTAATGTCCATCACAGAAACTATGCTTCTTACTGGAGAAAGATAATAACTTACTGCAAACTAAGAAGATAGTTTTGATCACACAAAGATGTAAAAAAATAAAATATCAAGCATATGCAATGCAATGGGTCTTGCATTTGCTTGAGATAGAGCTATTGGTGTTGAAATTCATAACTGGACTTTTCTTGCTACATAAACTGGTCAACCCTGCCTCATAATTTGGTCTTTTCATGTCACATAATTCCAGTGGCCCTGCATATAATTAAGGCACTTCCGTTTAGCTTCTTCCTCTATCTTTAGCCAAAAATTAAAATGCTGCCATTTAGCACCATAATTTAAATCTGCCATGCTAATTCCAATAGAAGACCACTTTCTCCACCCCACCATCAGAGTTGCTGGTGGGCTAACGCAATTCCCAAAACAAAAAATTCCCATTCCAAAAAGCCATGGAGGAGTAACGAGAGAAATAAACTAGAAGGGTCACTCAAACATATCAAGAGTGTTCAAACAGTCATAGTGCAAAAAGGATGTTAAATTGGCCTGAATCATGGTCCTAATTGCAATAAGGAGAGATTAATAAAACATATCCAATTATCATATAAGTGCAATAAAAACCTTTATCAGAAATAAACGTTTGGCATTAGACTGCAATGTTCAGAACAGCCCCTAGAGAACATTGCAATGAAAATAGCATTTGTAAGAAACATGTTCATCTTACCATATAGTTAGCACCTAGAGGTCATAAGCACATGCAAGAAAATGGCAGAACATAATTCGGCCCCTAGGGGGCATAGTACATTACACATTTCAGGACTAGCAGGCATACTGCAATAATATTACAAACAAGACCCTTAACCCCTTCGCTGCCAGGCCTTTTCCTCCTCCTGTGCCAGGCCTTTTTTTGCCTATTTAGAATAGTTCTTGCTTAGGCCCTCATAACTTATTGTCCACATAAGCTACCCTTGCCAAATTTGCGACCTTTTTTTCAAACATCCTAGGGATTCTAGAGGTACCCAGACTGTGTGGGTTCCCCTGAAGGAGACCAAGAATTTAGCCAAAATACAGTGAAAATTTAGTTTTTTTTAAACAAATTGGAAAAAAGGGCTGCAAAAAAAGGCTTGTGGTTTTGTCCCTGAAATTGGCATCAACAAAGGGTTTGCAGTGCTAAAATCACCAGCTTCCCAGCTTTCAGGACCAGGCAGACTTGAATCAGAAAACCAAAATTTTCAACACAATTTTGGCATTTTACTGGGACATACCCCATTTTTACGATTTTTTGTGCTTTCAGCCTCCTTCCAGTCAGTGACAGAAATGGGTGTGAAACCAATGCTGGATCCCAGAACCCTAAACATTTCTGACAAGTAGACAAAATTCTGAATTCAGCAATGGGTAATTTGTGTAGATCCTACAAGGGTTTCCTACAGAAAATATTGAAATTGAGGTGAGAAAAACAGCAATTTTTCTCCACGTTTTACTCTGTAACATTTTCCTGCGATGTCAGATATTTTTTAAAGCAATATACAGTTATGTCTGCTGGACTCTTCTGGTTGCAGGGATATATAGGGCTTGTAGGTTCATCAAGAATCCTAGGTACCCAGAGCCCATAAATGAGCTGCACCTTGCAGTGGGTTTTTATTTTATACCGGGTATACAGCTATTCATTTGCTGAAATATAAAGTCTCAAAAATAGGTATCAAGAAAACCTTTGTATTTTCAAAATGGGCACAAGATAAGGTATTAAGGAGCAGTGGTTATTTGTACATCTCTGAATTCTGGGGTGACCATACTAGCATGTGAATTACAGGGCATTTCTCAAACAGACGTCTTTTTTACACACTATTTGGAAGGAAAAAATGTAGCGAAAGACAAGGGGCAATAACACTTGTTTTGCTATTCTATGTTCCCCCAAGCCTCCTGATAAAAATGGTACCCCACTTGTGTGGGTAGGCCTAGTGCCCGCGACAGGAAATGCCCCAAAAGACAAAGCAGACACACCAAATTTTCACAAAGAAAACAAAGATGTTTTTTACAAAGTGCCTACATGTGGATTTTGGCCTCTAGCTCAGCCGCCACCCAGGGAAACCTACCAAACCTGTGCATTTTTGAAAACTAGAGACCTAGGGGAATCGAAGATAGGGTGACTTGTCGGGCTCTCACTAGGTTCTGTTACCCAGAAGCCTTTGCAAACCTCAAAATGTGGCTAAAAAACCACTTTTTCCTCATATTTCGGTGACAGAAAGTTCTGAATCTGAGAGGAGCCACACATTTCCTTTTACCCAGCATTCCCCCAAGTCTCCCAATAAAAATGGTACCTCACTTGTGTGGGTAAGCCAAGTGCCCGCGACAGGAAATGCCCCTAAACACAAAGTGGACACATCACATTTTCTCAAAGAAAGCAGAAGTGTTTTTTGCAAAGTTCCTACCTGTGGATTTTGGCCTCTAGCTCAGCCGCCACCTAGGGAAACCTACCAAACCTGTGCGTTTTTTTAAAACTAGAGAGCTAGGAGAATCCAAGATGGGGTGACTTGTGGGGCTCTCACCAGGTTCTGTTACCCAGAATCCTTTGCAAACCTCAAAATGTGGCTAAAAAAACACTTTTTCCTCACATTTCGGTGACAGAAAGTTCTGGAATCTCAGATGAGCCACAAATTTCCTTCCACCCAGCGTTTCCCCAAATCTCCCAATAAAAATGGTACCTCACTTGTGTGGGTAGGCCTAGTGCCCGCGACAGGAAATGCCCCAAAACACAAAGTGGACACATCACATTTTCCCAAAGAAAACAGAGGTGTTTTTGCAAAGTTCCTACCTGTAGATTTTGGCCTCTAGCTCAGCCGCCACCTAGGGAAACCTACCAAACCCGTGCATTTTTGAAAACTAGAGACCTAGGGGAATCCAAGATGGGGTGACTTGTCGGGCTCTCACCAGGTTCTGTTACCCAGAATCCTTTGCAAACCTCAAAATATGGCTAAAAAAACACTTTTTCCTCACATTTCGGTGACAGAAAGTTATGGAATCTCAGAGGAGCCACAAATGTCCTTCCACCCAGCGTTCCCCCAAGTCTCCCAATAAAAATGGTACCTCACTTGTGTGGGTAGGCCTAGTGCCCACGACAGGAAATGCCCCAAAACACAAAGTGGACACATCACATTTTCTCAAAGAAAACAGAGGTGGTTTTTGCAAAGTCCCTACCTGTAGGATTTGGCCTCTAGCTCAGCCGCCACCTAGGGAAACCTACCAAACCTGTGCGTTTTTTTAAAACTAGAGAGCTAGGGGAATCCAAGATGGGGTGACTTGTGGGGCTCTCACCAGGTTCTGTTACCCAGAATCCTTTGCAAACCTCAAAATGTGGCTAAAAAAACACTTTTTCCTCACATTTCGGTGACAGAAAGATCTGGAATCTCAGATGAGCCACAAATTTCCTTCCACGCAGCGTTCCCCCAAGTCTCCCAATAAAAATGGTACCTCACTTGTGTGGGTAGGCCTAGTGCCCGCAACAGGAAATGCCCCAAAACACAAAGTGGACACCACGTTTTCCCAAAGAAAACAGAGGTGTTTTTGCAAAGTTCCTACCTGTAGATTTTGGCCTCTAGCTCAGCCGCCACCTAGGGAAACCTACCAACCCTGTGCATTTATTAAAACTAGAGACCTAGGGGAATCCAAGATGGGGTGACTTGTCAGGCTCTCACCAGGCTCTGTTACCCAGAGTCCTTTGCAAACCTCAAAATGTGGCTAAACAAACACTTTTTCCTCACATTTCGGTGACAGAAAGTTCTGGAATCTCAGAGGAGCCACATATTTCATTCCACCCAGCGTTCCCCCAAGTCTCCCGATAAAAATGGTACCTCACTTGTATGGGTAGGCCTAGTGCCCGCAACAGGAAATGCCCCAAAACACATCACATTTTCTCAAAGAAAACAGAGGTGTTTTTTGCAAGTGCCTACGTGTGGATTTTGGCCTCTAGCTCAGCCGCCACCTAGGGAAACCTACCAAACCCGTGCATTTTTGAAAACTAGAGACCTAGGGGAATCCAAGATGGGGTGACTTGTCGGGCTCTCACCAGGTTCTGTTACCCAGAATCCTTTGCAAACCTCAAAATGTGGCTAAAAAAACACTTTTTCCTCACATTTCGGTGACAGAAAGTTCTGGAATCTCAGATGAGCCACAAATTTCCTTCCACCCAGCGTTTCCCCAAGTCTCCCAATAAAAATGGTACCTCACTTGTGTGGGTAGGCCTAGTGCCTGCGACAGGAAATGCCCCAAAACACAAAGTGGACACATCACATTTTCCCAAAGAAAACAGAGGTGTTTTTGCAAAGTTCCTACCTGTAGATTTTGGCCTCTAGCTCAGCCGCCACCTAGGGAAACCTACCAAACCCATGTATTTTTTAAAACTAGAGACCTAGGGGAATCCAAGATGGGGTGACTTGTCGGGCTCTCGCCAGGTTCTGTTACCCAGAATCCTTTGCAAACCTCAAAATATGGCTAAAAAAACACTTTTTCCTCACATTTCGGTGACAGAAAGTTATGGAATCTCAGAGGAGCCACAAATGTCCTTCCACCCAGCGTTCCCCCAAGTCTCCCAATAAAAATGGTACCTCACTTGTGTGGGTAGGCCTAGTGCCCACGACAGAAAATGCCCCAAAACACAAAGTGGACACATCACATTTTCACAAAGAAAACAGAGGTGGTTTTTGCAAAGTGCCTACCTGTGGATTTTGGCCTCTAGCTCAGCCGCCACCTAGGGAAACCTACCAAACCTGTGCATTTTTGAAAACTAGAGACCTAGGGGAATCCAAGATGGGGTGACTTGTCGGGCTCTCACCAGGTTCTGTTACCCAGAATCCTTTGCAAACCTCACAATGGGGCCATAAAAACACTTTTTCCTCATATTTAGATGACAGAAAGTTCTGGAATCTGAGAGGAGCCACAAATTTCCTTCCACCCAGCGTTCCCCCAAGTCTACCGATAAAAATGGTACCTCACTTGTGTGGGTAGGCATAGTGCCCGCGACAGGAAATGCTCCAAAACACAACATGGACACTTAATATTTTTCTACAGAAAACAGAGGTGTTTTTTGCAAAGTGCCTACCTGTGGATTTTGGCCTCTAGCTCAGTCGGCACCTAGAGAAACCTACCAAACCTGTGCATTTTTTAAGACTAGAGCCCTAGAGGAATCCAGGACGGGGTGACTTGTGGGGCTCTCACCAGGTTCTGTTACCCAGTATCCTTTGCAAACCTCAAAATGTGGCTAAAAAAACACTTTTTCCTCACATTTTGGTGACAGAGAATTCTGGAATCTGAGAGGGGCCACAAATTTCCTTCCACCCAGCGTTCTCACAAGTCTCCCGATAAAAATAGTACCTCACTTGTGTGCGTAGGCCTTGTGCTCGCAACAGGAAATGCCCCAAAACACTATCTGGACACATCAAAATTATCAAATAGAAAACGACCTGTTTTTGCGGGGGATGGGGCCACCTGCGTTTTTGGTCCTGGTCTCAGCAGCTATCTAGGGAAACCTACCAAACCCAGACATTTCTGAAAACTAGACACCCGAGGGAGTCAAGGGAGGTGTGGAGGTATTGCCCCCCCCCAATATTTTCTTACCCAGAATCCTCAGCAAACCTCAAATTTAGCTAAAAAATCAATTTTTTCCCCACATTTCTGTGTGGTATCACTGCACCGGGACAAATTTCCTACCACCCAACGTTCCCCTCAGTCGCCCAGTAAAAATGATACCTCACTTGTGTAGGTGGGCCAAGTGTTTGTGACAGGGAAGAGCCAAAAACACATCGAAATTGAGGGGGAACCAAAGTGGGTCCAAAAGGGCAGTTTGAAAAAAAACATTTTTAGGCTGACAAGTGCAGCAGAAATGTTATCGGTATAGATGAGTCAATACTGGGTGGTAGGAATTTTGTGGATTACTGCAGATTCCGGAAGGTTCCATCACAAAAATGTGGGGAAAATGTGTGCTTTTCAGCAAAGTTGCAGGTTTGCAGGGCATTGTGGGTAAGGAAATGTTGCGGGGTGCATGTGAAGCACACTGGCCCTGGAATCAACTAGATGTTTAGTTTTCAGATGTGTCTAGGTCTTGTGGAATGTTCTACATGGCAGCGTCCCAAAAAAAAAAAAACTGCAGCCCTCACCATTCCAAGTGGGACGATTTTGAGAGTTACCAAGCTCTCATGGCCCACATGTAAAACAAAAAACAAAAATAATCAAATGTCCTCTTGCTTGCCATGGGATAAGATGTTTTAGTGTGTGGGGGAGAGCTGAAAGACTGTTAGCCCCTTCAGTTCAGGTGGGGGCATAACCAGGCCCATACTGCTTGGTAGCCACCACCCCACTATTTTCTTTTATTTTTTTTTATTCCCTGGCATCTAGTACACTTTCTGTCCCCCCAGGGTGTGGATCGAGGGTAATTGCCCAATCTGCCCACTGGTGGGCAGAACAACGTTGGCCCCATTTTTTTGGGGTGGGGGTATGGCCATACCCCCAACCTCTTATTTTGAAAAAAAAATCTTCCCTGGTCTCTGGTGGGCTTTCTGCCCCCCTTGGGGGCAGATGGGCCTTCCAAAATAGGCCAGTCTGCCCCCAAGGGGGGCAGTTATGGCCAACAACAGTAATGTGCCCCCATGGGGAGAGACCCTTGCCCAAGGGGCTGCCCCCTCCAAACAAAACACACACATACACACACACCAATTCATGGTGTCTAGAGGTTTCTGCCCCCTTTCGGGGCAGATTGGCCAAACAAAAATAGTCTGATCTGCCCCCAAGGGTGGCAGAAATGGCCTAAATACAATTTGCCCCCAGGGGAGCGACCCATGTCTAAGGCGTCGCTCCCCATACATAAAAACATAAAATAAATTAAAAAATATATCTATCCCTGGTGTCTAGAGGTTTCTGGCCCCCCGGGGGCAGATCTGCCTAATTATATGAGGCTGATCTGCCTCGGGGGGCAGAAAAGGGCTACAAATATTTTGCCCCCCCGGGGGAGTGGCCCTTGCCAAAGGGGCCACTCCCCTTATGCGTTAGTATAAAAAAAAATACAAATTCCCTGGTGTCTTGTGGTTTCTGCCCCCCTGGGGGCAGTAATGGCCTATTAATAATTTCCCCCCCCCTCCCGGGAGCAACCCTTGCCTAAGGGGTTGCTCCTCAAATATAAAAAAATTAAAGTAAACAAAAATAAACATTATCCCTGGAGTCTAGTGGTTTTCTGTCCCCCCCCAGAGGCAGATCAGCCTAATAATATTAGGGGGGGGCAGAAAAAGCCTAGAAATAACTTGCCCCCGAGGAGCGGCCCTTGCCCAAGGGGCCGCTCCCCTTACTTGAAATAGCCCACACAAAAAAATATTCCCTGGTGTCTAGTGGTTTCTGCCCCCCCGGGGGTGCAGAAATGGCCTAATAATGATTTGCCTCCCCCCGGAGCGACCCCAAACATAAAAAATAAATAAATAAATAAATACATTATCCCTGGTGTCTAGTGGATTTCTGCCCCCCCTGGGGAAATAATTTGCCCCTGAGGACCAGCTCTTGCTCAAGTGGCTGCTCCCCTTACTTCAAATAGCCCACAAAAACATTTATTGCCTGGAGTCTAGTGGTTTCTGCCCCCCCTGGGGGCAGATCGCAAGACCGATGGGCCCCCCGGTGGGGCAGAAATGGCCTAGTAATAACTTGCCCCCCTGGAGTGAGCCTTGCCTAAGAGGTCACTCCCCAAACATAAAAAAACAAAAAATAAAGAAATACAATTTTCCCTGGTGTCTAGTGGATTTCAAACAAACAATTTAAGGCCGATCTGCCCCCAGGGGGGGCAGAAATGCCAAGAAATAAATTGCCCCCCCAAGGAGTGGCCCTTGCCCAAGGGGCCACTCCCCTTATTTGAAATAACAAAAAAATAAATCCCTGGTGTCTAGTGGCATTTCAGCTGCCTGATCGCATTGCGATCGGGCAGCAGAAATGCTCAGAGTAGCCTGAAAGGAGAGGAAAGGCCTTTCCTCTCCTTTCAGGCTTCTCTGCCCCCTCCACGTGATCGGAGGAGAAATGCTTTGCATTTCTCCTCCGATCGGGTGCTGGAAGCTGAGCTTCCGGCGCCGAGGGGATGGGCCTCCGATGAGGGCGCCACGGGGGGTCACGGAGGGCGGGGTGGAAGGGGAAGCGATTCCCCTTCCATCCCAGCCCAGGGGAGGGGTGTGCCTGGCCATCAGGGGGAGCGCTAGCGCTCCCCCGGGGGCCCATAGCAGAACGAGGTGGTTTCGTCCTTGGCACACCAGGGGTTAAAACACAAACTACTCACACCTGTGAAACAAACGTTTCAGCCATGAAGGAGATTAAAAACACATTGAATGGAGGGAGGTGTTATTATTTTGGGGTCCCCACTAACCTTGTGTGGCGACACAGAGATGATCTAGACTGAAAAAACAGGTTGTGGTGAAAAATGTGAAGGTGTTCTTATTGTCCTAGGACCACCACAGGCTGTTATGAGCAACAAAAAAAAATTCGAGAATGCCCTGCAAAGCATTCTGGGGAGACCGAATGCAGAAAATATTGTAGTATGTTGACTATAATACTGAGAACATCACACAGAGAGCACCACACTAAAAATATCACTTTTAAGAAACATTGTCCTGCAACCTTATAATTATCCCCTAGAGGGCACATGAAAAGAGAATAACACAAATTAATGCAGTACAGCCTTATATTTAGCCTCTAAAGAACATAATACCTTGCGCATATTCAGGCCTAGCAAAACTACTGCAATACGAAGACTCCTAGAGCACAAACTACTCTAATCTAAAAAACAAACATTCCAGCCATAAGAGAATTTCGAAACAACCCTAAATGGTGGAAGAGGTTATTTTGGGGTCCCCACTAACCTAGTGTGAGGATCCAGAAATGACCCACACAGAAAGAATGTGTCATGCTGAACATTTTGGTGGTGGTCCCATTGTCCTAGGGCCACCACAGGCTGAGTTATGAGCAACACTGTGTTTAAAAAGAATGCTTGCAAAGCATTATATGGAGACTTTTTCTGAGCGCAGTAAACATTATAGTTTTGGCTCTCCCGCTGTGTCAGAGAGCTGCCTTTTAGATTTCTGTGTTTTTTACTAAAGCATTTAATGGAGTTTGTGCTGTTGGCACTGTGAGCGCTGTGAGGGCCATGGCTGTCATGGAGCATGAATAGGAGATTCAAAAGAAAAAATAGTTTGCCCACGCAAAAGTATATTGGCAATCGTGCAATAATCCATGTAGCAGGGTCAGTCTGCAAGGCAGTAAAAAAAACGCCCCACGGACAAACGTAAAGCAATTACCAATAACATCAAGGGATTTTTGAAAGGCAAGCCCACAGATTAATGAAAGTGAAGGCCACAATACTTACAACAGGTCAAAGTGCTTGCATGTTTGACCTAAAAAAATAATAAAAAATGGACTAAGAAAAGAATTGTCAAAGTAAAGACATGGCCCTGAATTGCACTTCTTTTTTGGCCAGATTTGCAGAGATTAGGTAAAACACTGTCACTCAAAGTGTAAGTGAGTAATAACTGAAGTGGGCTGATTCTTTGCACTATGCTGTTTTCTGTGGTAGGATGCCATCTGTAAATAGTATTTCTATAGCACAAATCTAGCCAAAATACATATATGTGTATAGTGCACAGTGTTGATCACTACGGTGTAGTTATAGGTCAGAGTTTCCAAAGGAACAGTGTTTTTTGTTTCTTCAATAACTTTGGCACTGTTTGACGAATCTGAACTACAACTTTCCATAAAAAAGTTCATTCATCTCAACTCTTTCTTTCTTTTAATGCCTTTCCGTTAAGTAGGGACAAAAGAAAAGGGGAAGTTCCAAAACATTGATTTCTCATGTTAATACCCGTAAGGAACTTTACTCTCCGATACTGAAAAAAGCAACTGAATGGAATTGTACCGAATTGGGTGAAAAGTTAAATATTTACTCAGAAAACATGCACTTTATTTTTTGGTGTAAATCTGTTCAACTGTTTTCGAGAAATTAGTATTTAAAGAGCGGTTTGGGTTGGGCATGCCAGGGTTAATGTTCAGAAGAAGGTATTTATAACTGGATGGTCGGACCTGCTGGAGTCCCACAATAACAAAATAATTTTAAATTAGGGCCTTTCTGGTTGTCTGAGGGAACGTTTTCTGGCATTGGCCATTGCAGCCTGCAGTATCTGTGTCGGTAAGATGGTACCGAGTGATTTGATTGGCTGGCACAGCTCTGAACAAACTGTTGCAGCTGCCAGAGCAGGACTCAGATGAGCTTTAGTGTAGCTTGAATTGTTGAAACTCATAAAACAGGGTTAATGTTTTGGCGAGTTACTTTAAGAAACTGGCCTTCCCTCGATTAACATAACAGAGAACTGGATTTTCCAAATTACAGCTCCTCAGATAAATGCAAAGATGCAATGATTTGAAAATGCTGGTACTGTATTCACTTAACATTAAACAATAATTTAAGATTGCATGAACATTTGTCAGGGGCACATTAGAAAACTGATCATTTATTTTATTTAAAAATGAGGCTCGGATATTGTAATTTAGTGGCACATAGATGTTTTGCTACTGTAGTGAACACAGCATGTAAGGAAAAATGCAACATTTCAATGTTACAGTGTAGTGTGATCACAAACCATGTGGTGCGGAGCCTTATATTTCAAAATATTTAGTAATAAATCTACAAAAAAGGCTATTCAAAGCTTTTTTACAGTCTTCCATGGTGAAAGGAACTTTCGAGTTGGCATTGTTAATTTCTGTTAGATTGCAAAATATAAAAAAAATTGTCTTGTTAGTACTGTACAGTGTGGTATTACATCCAGGATTGACTCTCATGTTTACAGCCCTGCGATTCGTCACTGCACCTTATGTCCGACTCAAGCACAACATGCAACTGTTCATTGTAATAATCTGTAATCAACTATCTCCAGTTAAAGTGTAATGAACAAAGAGCCTGATGTACTAATATTCCATTACTAAAAATTGATTGTAATTTGTGCACTGACTTTTTGCGAATGGAGTAGAATTCTGCTAACCGACAGCTATACTAATAGGTCAGCTCACAAAATACTGACTCCCAGACGATCGCAGAATTACATGCCTAATTAATATTCATTAGGTAGGTCACTATCCCTTTGATTGTATTCAAAGATAGAACAACTTTCTTTCAAAAGCAGCCCATGGTCCTCAAACGAACTGATGCTACTTAAAAAAGCGATTTTGGACCACTGGCTACTGCCTCTGAGTTTGCCAACACTATTCCCAAAGGGGAAAGCGATTGTAGAGGACCCTACCCCTCCATTAATCAGCTTGCTCCCCCAGAAGGGGGTCAAAAACTCATCAATGGTTTGTGATTGAAATTGCAATACAAGAATCATGAACACAAATATCTTCTTTAATTTAAAACCTGATACTGGCCAGCAGTGTGTAGAATGATCACAAAAATGAATTATAACAAAAATACGTATTGTACCTGATTCAAAAGCATGATATAGGGTGCTATATAAAAACACATTAATGCTTTCACTCATCTCAGAGGTTTATATTTTGTCTAGGAGTAAATGGAATGAAAATACACAAAAATATAGCTCACTGATGGCACCGAAATACCTTAAAGCCACATTGTTCCTAGAGGTGGTTGAACACTAAAAACACTAAAAAAATCCCAGAGTGCTGGCAAGCAACATTGTTTAATGTCCGCGTTACAACTCTCCGAAATGGCCTAGCCAATTTCAACAATCCATAGAGGGTGCTAATTAAACATGATTGCCCTCTGCTGAGCGTGTTAACAGCTGTAATTGCCCGTGCTTTAGCTATAGATCTGAAACAAAGGCAAAGGCCCATAATAAAAGGAAAGGGTAATTAATATCCATTAACACCTAGCGGAGTGTATGTCATTAGGCTTATAGGAGCCTACATATAGACACGGAATCCCAATGTTACTACTTGCTTATTGATTTTACTCTGCATTATCTCTGAGCTTAGAATGTAGATATATAAGAATAGTTTACATATCTGAGTAGGAAAACCCTTTTTCACATAACTGGGAAGAGTGCTGCTTTGTCTTTACCACTTCATGGATGTCTCTCTTTTTCTGTTTCTAATACATTGGGCCTATAATCTTTCCCCATAGGATCTCAAATCTCTCAAGGTTCTCCCTGTTTTATCAGTATTTTTCCAGAGACATTGACCCGTGTTCTGAGGTGAGAGTTTCATTTTATTAGTTGCATTACTTCTGTGCTTCTTTTGTTTTCACTCTGACGTGCTTTTTCCCAGCCAATTTGACTTCAGTGCAGCAGGTTGCTTTGATCTGCCCCAATCAACTGCTCAAACTGGGAGACTGCTGGCGGTCCCGTAGGCCACTACACCAGTGAACTGCCTCACTTTCTTTGGTTCCCATTCTTCTCACCTCAGTTCTGGGGAAGAGGGTTATGGTGTGCATTTTGGTCTGCTAAGCTGCTTACCCTAAACTTAGGCCCAGATTTAAGAGGGCGTAGCGCCACTTTAGTGCAGCCTTTCCTGACTTAAGAAAAGTGGCGCTGCATTCAGTGCAGCACCACTTTTCTTGCTCCCCTTAGCTCATCCTAACGCCACTATGTGTGCACCATATGTAAGATACAGCGAACCTTGGATGTAGTTAGGGGAACTAGCGTCAAAAGTTTTGATGCTAGTTAGGAGCTTTGCCGGATTAGCGCAAGAAATGTTGACGCTAATCCTGCAAAGCCTATTGAGGCCCACTGAAAACAATGGCATGCCTTCTTTTAACGCCTGCCCTGAGCACGCATTAAAAGTGCTGAAATAAATGACGCAAAGAAGTCTTTTAGATTTCTTTACTCCATTGTTTTGGTCCCCCTAACGGGAGAATGCCTCCTTTGCATACATTATGCCTGGCGCGGGCATAAAGTAGCGCAAAGGATTACAAAGTGTAGGGAAATGGCCACCTTAACTTCAAAAAAATTATGTTAGGGCAGCGCTAAAGTTGTGCCAGGCCCTCTTAAATCTGGGCCTTAGTGTCTCTAGTCTGGGATTTCTATGAAGGTTGGTTACTGGTTTGCAGCTACTTGGCCCCTGGTGTGCTGAGGCAGTGCTGTGCCTTTGTGCCCCCTCTTTTTTTGGCCTTGCTGTAGTGGGCTTGTGGGGCAGTTTGCTCACTGTGGCTCTGACTATGCTCTGGCCATTTTCATTGATTAAGACCTTCTGGTACTGGGTCAGAAAACATTTGTGCTGTGGTAGCACTTCTTTGTGCCTGGCGTTGGGTCATCTGATGACAGGATCTTGTCAGACTCCACCCTTAGAGTACAGATATACAATAGAGTTGGTTGATATTAACTCAGTGACCGTATGTATCCTCTATGGGATTCTGTCTTCGGGCATAGATTCGTCTTTCGGCATGGTCCACTTAACCTTTCATTCTGTTGATGAAATATGTACTTTTGGGTGTCAATGGGTACTATCTGGACATGGGCATTTATACTGTGTGTTCCCCTGAGTGGCCTACTGTGTCCTTTTGGGTCTGGGCTGGAATGACAGATTGTGGAATCCAACTTTTGTCGCTTGGAAAATGCTTCAATCTGCGGTTCCCTGATCACTAGGGTTTCTCGGCTGCTAATTAAATATCACCTTGTGCTTTCTACACCACTATTTTATTGACTGACTTTTCATGTTCTCCTGGCAGCATCTTGGTCATCTCATCTGTTCCGTGTGGCTTAACCTGCTATGCTGACTGACGCTTGCACTTTGAACGGCATTCCTGTGATTAGTTGTTTTGAGGTGCATGGAGTCCGGTGATGGCTTGGTACATCATCCTATTCAAAAGGACTTGCATTCAGAAGATGGATAAGGTAGTAATGTCCCAATTAAATGCTGGCAATCTTCATTTCTCCAAGTCCTAGCCTTTCGCCTTTGAGTCCCCATTCCTTCCCACACACCTTCTTTTTGACATCTCGCTCGAGGACTCCTAATTAATATCCTGTATGTTCAGAGAAGGTGGAGCCTTGAAGGCATGACATCTCATAGATAAAACAAGTGAAACCAAGGTTTTAGAAAAGAGAGAAGTGCTAAATGCACAAGTTAGAAGGAAAAATCACCTTCTTTTCACGTATGAAATTAAGGCGTTTATATCTTGGAGTAAGGACTCACCTAAAATATGCAAGATCTGAGACACAAAAGATTCGAACTCAGAGTAAAGTCTATTACTGGTACGTGATGAAGTAATTAATCCAGTAATTCCTAGGCCGCTGGGCATACCACAACTACCAAACAAAGTGCACTGCAGCAGGACAGACACAGGTACCTCAGATCAGTAGTGGCTGGCTACTTAATGGCTGTCAATCTCCTGTGGCTCTGGATGCAACCGGGCACGTGTCTGGGCAAAGATCGGGCCAAGGCCTTTCAGAGTGTGGAGGAGGCTGGGCTGGACCACCTCTCGATCATGCGCCCCAAGGTACTGTATCTTGTTGTATCTTCTTCCAAATTGGCCTTTCCTGTGCTCTATTAGTAATTTGAGTACACTTCTGGGAAAGTGTTTGCGATCTCCAGTCTGTGCATTTGCCTCTGTTATGGATTGGTTATGGGAAATAGGAAGGCCTTACAGGCAGTAAATGCCCCCTCACTGCAAAAAAAAAGGCCGTGGCTCAGTGGGTGGCAACTGTGTAATGGATAGAATCGATGGCCTCTCTGAAGAAGTAGAGGAGATCTTAAATTCCCCAGAGGAACTGGCTTCAGTAGCTGTGCCCAAATTACAGCCCTGTCCGCACTGAAAAAAAGGGCAAAGAAGAGAGTCACAGACATGTTCATGAAGAAGTCACTGAGTCCAGTTTCCAATGTATCTCCTCCGAGCTCAACCCAGTTTGATGTGACTATGGGTCAGCATTCAGGGGACAATATAGTGACTCAAGTAAACCCAGATATAATATGTAAAAATAGGTTTGCTGTTTTATGTACACAGGGTTGTGGGGTGGCCAATGGAGAAAAGATTGTTTCGGATGCACATTCTAGTGTACCTGTAGATATAGCAAGACTTATGGAGGCAATGCAGGAGCTCCAAGAAGTAATAATAAAGTTTTTAAAAGGGAAAATTGTTGAGATCAAGCCAGCAACGGTGGTCCCAACGATTGATACCCCTTCTGTGACTTCAAGGGGGCCAGAGACCCCTGTCTTCAACCACCTATCTGTAGTGCAAGTGTACCCTACTACAGCTCCGCATTCCTCCTCTGCAGCCCAGGCACATGTAGACCCAATCAACCAAGGGGCTCATATAAATCAAGGCCACTAGGGCTAGTTCCACGTCCCACTTCCACAGGTATAGAGGGAGAACCATTGAGTTTTCAGTCACAAGGGCATGGAGGGTGGGGAAGATTGACAAAGGACAGTTGTGATATGGGCTGGGATTCCTTTAAGAACCCAGGACCACATAAGGGGCTGTGGGGGGGTCACATTGATTTTGGTGACCATTCATATTCCCACCACTCTCATTACCTACATCTCTCGCATCATCACCAAAGGAGAGGCCCAGAGGACATGGGACAGATTTGTCTGTCCCAAGTCCCTAAGGTGGCCCAGAGTTGCTGTGAAGGTCTGGATTCCTGCTAATAAGGCCATTCACTGGTTTAGGAATGTGAAAGTAGTTATTCGATTATCAGGAGTGACATAAAATGAGTGGAGCGTATTGAGATCCCTGGGCAAACCTATGATGTAGTAAGAGTTGTTTGAAGGACCAGGATCTGGTTAGCGGCCTGCGCTCCATGGATGCCTACAGGATTTGTGGAGCCACTACCTAAATCCGGATCAGGTCAGGGCTGAGCATGAAGTACAGTATGCCCCTAGACACATTGCTCAGGAACCCGCTGGGTAGGGCAGACTAGAAGAGATTAACTGACTGAACATCGACCCCACTAAGGAAGCTCCTGTAAGCAGTCACCAGGCCAGGTATTGGTCTACCGAACTTGAACCTTTGGAAACTGTCACCATGGGGAATAGTGAAGAGGAGGAGTCTGTGACAATTTGTAATAGGCCATCAACATTCGGTGCTCCCGGGGCGGAACATAGATTGTGTAGTCAGGTAGCAACGCTTGAGCATGCTAACAAACCATTAAAAATGTTGTCAACTAATGCGGCTCGGATAGGTGCAAAATTGGAGGAGACAGATTGTGGGCTGTTCATAGATAACTATGATAAATGTCTCTTTCAGGAGAGATGGAGCACCTCTCCTGTTATTAGGAATGGGTATTCTTTGTTCTGCACACATGCGGTCCAGTGAACTAGGGGCAGGCCATCTGGGGGCCTGGCAACTTGGGTTCGGACAGATCTGCAATGTTCAATTAGAGCATCACCTGTTAATCCTCTAGAAGTATTGCCCATAAGGGTGGATTTCAGAAGTGGTAATTCCTTGGTACTGATTAATGTGTACAATCGGGTTGATGGGAGGAAGGAAGAAACCCAGACAATAAGCACCCTAGAGGATTCTCAATCCGAATACAGGGTAAATGGAGAGCTTATTGTTACAGATGAATTGAACTCCACTTTTGAACCTATTATTTTACTTGATTTAAATGAACTGTCTGACCAGAATGTAAAATGGAGAATCCTCCCTATAGATCTTCCTACTGTCAATTGGTTTCCGAGGGCTGCACAGCTATTTACACTGACTCTAAATTTGGATCTTGGAGCATCTAATAGGCAAACTATATCTGACACTAAGGGCAGACATACTTTTAATAGGCTAGGTCATACTTATTACTAGGTATTTATTACTTTTCAATTACGGAAGACGGAAGACAGGCGTCTGTTTTATGCCCTGTTTGTGAATTGGCCTCTGAGTAGATGGATTATATTTTTATGGTGTGCCCTGGGTATTGGGAAATACGACGTAGATTGCTTTGACCTATCTGTTTATCTCTAGGAGTTACGAAATATCAGGTGGTGCTGCGTTTATTCAGAACAAATACAGCAGAACCCATTGTGTATTCAGTGAGTCAATTCCTTCTTAGTCTCTGGTATAAGTGAGTTAAGTTTTTAGATAAGCCTCAATATGAATAATTTAAGTGTTTTAATTGTATTGTTACATTCAAGATCTTCATGTGGGGGTAATATAAACAGAAATATTTTGACTGATATAGATGTTGTATTAATGAATTATGAATTTATAAGCAATGAAAACTTTTTTTAACACAGGTAAAATCTTGTTTTTAAGTTTACTGTTATTTAATTTTTCTGTTCGTTGTGAACCTATATTGTGGTGAATTCTGTGCATTATTAAGGTATGTTTTACGAAATAAAGTTTATGAATTGCATTGCTTTAAGTGGGAGGTATAGAACTTTCCAACAATGGGAAGTGCGGATGGGTTGAAAAGCACCCAGGGGTCTTGGAGTTAATAAATGGCAAGGTCAAGGATCAGGTGGATTTATTGGTCACCCTTATCTCGGAGGGGAGAGGGTTGTTTCTGGGAAAAATCCATGAGCCTCCATTTGATAATATAAGGGAGACTATGGCGCAAGATATCAGGCTTACCTTTGAGTCAGAAGGAAGCCACTCGGTACTCTGAAGTGTGCAGGCTGGCCAAAACAATGATTGCAGGCTGTTAAGGGCAGGAGCAGGTCTCAACTCGTGTTGTGCAGGGCAAACCACAAAAAAGAACTCAAGTGCTAAGAGGGATTGGTAGGACTTCACTTTGGAGCGAGCTGAGCCACGCCCTGAAGGCAAAAGACAGTGCCAGGTTCTCGGCTATACTTTATGTAAATTAAAGATGGCAAAAAGTCTGTGGAGTATTTTGTGCAACTCTTGATGGGGCATCCAATTTTAGTAACTTATATTCTAGTAATGATGCCCCATAACAAATGGATATTGACCCCCTGCTGGCAGCCAAACTCAAGAACCAAAACACACTAGAACTGGATCTTAGGGAGACTGAGGAGGCAATTACATACGCTCTATTGGGATTCCAAATCAACTCTTCAAATTAAATCTGGAAGTTTGGAGTCCTTACTTGAATCAGCTTGCAAATTCCATTCTGAAGGGTACGCAAATTCCTGCATCTTTGCGATCTGCAGAAATACGAAATACGAAAAGGACAATCATAGCATCCTGAGTAACTATCAAACAAATAGTTGAACTGATGCCTCCCAGAAGATTTTTGTAAGCAGGTCCTAAAACACCTCCTGGACTGATTGAGGAGAATAATGTACCATCAGAATTTCAGGTAGGGTTCAGCTCTGGGGCTAGTACAGTAGATCAGATCTTCTACTTTAATTGTTTATTTTGGAGGTCTGTAGTGACCAATGGGGGGCTTACTTCTTGTTGCTTTTGTTGATCTATGTGCAGCCTTCCACCTAGTCCCTAGGGCCTTGCTTTGGTCAGCATCGGGTAAGAGGGCATTCCGCATATCCTACTGTCAATATTGGTATGGTTACACGAAGAGAACTATGCAAGAGTCAGAGTCAACCATCTTAGAAGCAAAAAGTTGAACTGTAAGCTGTATGTAAATGCAGATCAAACAGAACAGGTCCCCAATTTTGATTATTTAGGGATACAATTGACACCCAATCCAGACTGGTCTATGCAGGTACAGAAATCAGACTGCTCACTGATTTACTATTCATCTAAATTGATGAAAGCTTTTAATAAAACGTATTTTAAGAAAGCTGCCTGAGCAATTGAGATCTACAGTATGAAGTCTTCAGGAGCTCCTTTATGGAGCTGAGATTTGGGGCTATGCAAAGTGCAATATGTTGCTGTCTACAGAAAGTAGATTTATTAGATCTTTATTTGCCCTTCCAAAGAATGTGCTCTTGATTCCATTATTACTTGATTTCACATTTAGTCCAGCTCAGGCCATTACTCTATTGATATAGGATATGGACTTAACCAATTCCAGGATCATACAGGGAACCCCTTAAGGATCCCCTGGCTCTACCTAGTGTCCAGGATATACCATGGTTGATGCACATCAGGTCTATGCTCAGGAAGTTGAGGATGGAACAATCCTGGACAGCTCCAGAGGATCTCACCTCCATTCCTATAATGGACATTGAGTTAGCCTACGGGCAGTATGCTCAGGTAGAAACTTTGGTCCATATTTTTGGATGGTTAGCGCCGCCTTAATACCATTTATTTTGGCACTAAAACTGCGCTCACCTAACTCCATATTTAGCGCCATTTCTAGGATGCGAGAAACCACCTTGCGTCAATGAGATGCAAGGTAGGCTTTCCCGTCCTAAACACAACGCTACCCACCTAGCGCCGTATTTAACTCCTGACACAAAAATTACGGTAACTGAGGAAGCGGACTCAAAAAATGGTGCTCAGTCTGATTAGCGACAAAATTTAACGCCTGGTCAGACCAGGCATTAAAAAGAGGCTCACACATCACCACTCAAGGAAAACACACAGAAGGAGCTTTGGAAACATCCGGGACAACATGGAAGTCCTACCGATCAAGCTGGACACAGACCACAGGCGTCTGCGAAGACAGCGGATCCCTCCACCGCAGCCTCCCCAAACACCACCACAGCAGCCACAAAGGCAGCTCAGAAGGAGGGAGAGGGTATTCAGACAGAGGACAACCATCCTTGGAATGAGGGAACACAATGTGGTCCGGATGTACAGACTCAACTGGGAGTCCATTGTCTGCCTGCTGCACCATATTAAGGCACACATCACGGCAAGAGTGCAAACTCCCCATAACATTCCACCCAAGTCAAGCTCCTCCTCATCCTCCATATGATGGCGTCAGGATCATTCCAGATAACGGGGGCACAAGTGGCTGGCATCTCCCAGTTATCCTTCTCCATCCTCCTCCCAAAGGTCCTGGACGCAATCCTAAGCCTCACACTCCACCACATCTGCTTCCCAAACATCCAGCATCTGCAGGAGGAAACCAAGCAAGGGTTCTATCAAATTGCTGGGTTTCCGCATGTGCTGGGTGCAATGGACTGTACCAATGTCCAACTGGTGCCACCTGCAGCAACGGAACACCTCAATAGGAACCGCAAGCATACACATTCCAAAAATGTGCAGGCCATCGTGAACCACCGTGGTCTCTTCAGCAACATCCTGGTGAAATATCCCAGCAGCGTCCATGAGGCATACATCTTTCGTCATTGCACCATCAACCAGCGGTTCCAGGATGGCCAATATGTCAATGGGCTACTCATAGGTAAGCCACCATACCAATCATTACACACAACACACAACCATCTAGGACAAACAAGACAAACACCACACTAAATACACATGGGCAGGTACACAGAGATGTGCTGGCAACAACACATATGCAACATGCCACACTACACTGCATACTTTGCATGTCACAAACACATACATCCAAATGTTCATAACACAGCCCCAACCTGACTGGCACACCACGTGTGGAAAGGTGGAGCCAAATTCCCTTTCCATGCAGAAGCTGCTTACAGATCACTACAAGTGTCTACAGGTTGACAACTACATACAGATCTTACATACACATTACACCAAAACAAAGAAGTGCACAGGCATGTCAATGGCATAGGCTATGGTCATTTTGAGGAAGTCACACACAGGCACAGCCCCACATAAACCATGGTGTGCAAGCCTCTGGCAGAACGTAAATCCAATGCTACACAAGTGATGCCATAACCAAATATATATGTCAGCTACACATACTTGTCATACCTGGAGTGTGCATATACACCTGTCTGCTGCATTGTGTCGCACACATACAAATAAAAAATTATCTCCATTAAAGACAATGGTGTTGAATCATGAAAAATGGGAAAGCACCTATTCCAGTGCCACCTCACATGCGCCCCTAGTGCCCCTAACAACACCATGTTCCATTGCAAATACCAGAAATGGTCCACCATGGTGCTGAGTCTGTAAAAACAACACTAACAATCATGAATGCCATAGTACGACTCGTTAGGAGTATAGAGGACATACCTGACCTTACATACACCGTACCAAGGGACCCATGTTACTAATAGCTGTGCCCCCCTCCCAAAGCCTGCACTGTGCATGTGTAGAAAGTGTCTGTCAGGAATCATGTATTGGAAGCTAGGAGATACTGCTGCAACAAATTACATCATCCTGCGAATGTGTGATACACACCCTCGTACACTTGATGGCTGGCACAATCGTCATCTGCCACAAAGGGTCACAAAATGTCACACTGCATGCGTAGTGACACATGGTAACATGGATGGCACAGTCTGGTCTTGTAGGGCAACTATGGTGTTTCAACAACTGACACCATAGTGGTGCTAGTAGGTGGTAGGTTCCATCTAACAGTAGAACGCCGCTTCACATATGGACCACAACACATTTACCAAAATCATTACCATCATTTTGGGATCAACATAAATTTACCCAGGCCCTTGAGCCACTACCCAAGATTGCCATGTACATCAACACAGTCTACTGAAACCATTTCACAAGAACAGGAACATACACTATAGCACAAGCAAGTCTGTGTCACCACTCCACACAGTGTTGATAGGAGTTCCAAATCACTATCAACACTTAACAACACATCTTCTCTCTACCCTTTGCATATGATCAAGGGGACGGCATAAAGACGTGGGTGATTACCCCATTTGCCAGTACCACAACAGGGGAAGAGAGGGTCTACAACAAGAGACAGAGGAAAACTCGCAATGTGGTGGAGAGGACATTTTGGCTCCTGAAATCCAGGTTCAGGTGCCTGGTCCTGAGAGGAGGAAGCCTCTTGTATGCTCCACCACTTGTTGCCAAGATCATTCTGGCATGTGCAATCCCGTACAACATTTGTGTCCGGACAAATATCCCCTGGGATGAACAGGTTGATGTTTCCAGTGATGAGGAGAATGACGATAGGGCAGATAATTTGGAGGGGGACTAAATGAACACTGCTGCAGGAGTTCGTAGCAGACTCCACATTATGGAGAACTCCTACGCATAACCACAATACTGTAAACATCACATTGTAAATAGCACAAATAAATCACTTTGCACCTGAATCTCCTTGGTCTACTCATTCTCCAGTAAATACACAATTGGAATGTGATTCAAACCTCAGTGAGCAGGTAAGTAACACAAGAGTGACCAGTATGGTAGCAACATTGCTTTGTGATGTAAGAGGGTCTACTGCCACCATCTCACATATCAGTGACACAAAATGTGAGGCCATGTAACTCCTGATGGGCTTGATCCATGTACCACTACATATCTTGTTCTGTCAAGTGGGCAAGGTGCAAATACCCAGCCCATTCATCACAAAAACACCCTGCATAACAGGATGCATGCAAGGGGGGCACACATAAGGTAGGGGCTGTCAACAAATGCATATCAAAGTACGTAGGAAATTAACACTGTCACAACTCATTATGACAGTAGCTTTGCCTGCATAGTACATGTGTGACAAAGGTAGAACATCATTGCTAACTGCGGTCCTTCAGTAAATGTCCAGGGATTGTAACCAATGTCCTATGCTGAGCATGCACAGTGTATCCATGGGAATGTGTCCTTGCACTAACCCTGGCACATGGAGGACTGTACCTAACTTATGGCACACAAATGTTGGCTGTGGAGTGCGCAATGGGTTGACTGACTAAATTATCAGCTATGGGTGCAGAATCACTATCCAAACAGATGACCTATAGTCTCGATCCATGAAGTTATTAGGACGATGAACCACCAAAAGTTTTGAATGTAGTGTCAAATTTTCGCTATGTACATGAGGTGCACACTTGGCACACAAATCTGGTGTCTTGACACATGCCTAGAGCAAATCCAGGTAAACATGTGAAGACTGATGTACAGGTGTATGTCCTAGGTAGTACCAGGTTTGCCAGTATCAACAATTCATGACGTGTCTGCATGTATCGCTAGAATGCTGTGTATAAATACATCACACAGCACAAAGCAATACAAACCACTCATTGTCACTCACATGACAGAACACGTGCATGATAGAAACAGTAACAAATTGTCCCATTCATGTTGTGCCCTCCAACATTGCAATCAGATGTGGGATGTGCTACTATGTTCAGCATTTTTTTTAAATGTCTGAGATACAACACCACTCTGAGTGTGAGGAAACCTAGCCATATGTGTAGCAATTGGCATATGTACTGTACAGCAATGAGATGATTTCACACCTCAATATCATTCAGTCATGGTAAGAGTTACCTAGGTTGTGGCATGCTGGAAGTGATGCAGACCCATGTCCAATGGAGGTTGTCGATAGACAGCTTTGAGACACCCACAGATACTTGTAAATACAACACGGGCGGGGAAATGGAGATAACACAAGTGCTGTGGCAGAAGTCATGTTATGTGTGTGTGGATCTTGTGACATCTCACAAAGACCGTCACTGGAACCGTAACTATCAAGTAGCCAGTAGAAGTAGATGCATAAATCTTCCAATTACACAAGTCACATGTTGCATCCTGTCCATGTATGACCAGACAATGTTCTTGTAGAAGATGTGTACAAAATGCAAGCAGCCTAAAGAATGGTAACAATCTAGGTGACAATACATGCTTTACCAGTAGTGCAGGAATACATGGAGAAGGAACACACATAGACCAATACTAACTGTACAACACATCAATGTCTGCGTGTCAACATTTCACATATGTACAGAGAAGGTGGGCAGGTCAGAACAAAACCCAGTCATGCTGGGCAGCAGCATACTATGGTATTTGCCCTTCGCTTGCCACCATTACAGGAGGCTGTGACAGACAACACCATCTGTACCCTGGCATGTTTCCAATATTGAAGTTACAACAGATATACAAGCCCTACAAGCTGCCCAAAGAAACAACTAAGGACATCAAATAATGCCATATGTCCCACATGTGCACGCACCTGAAGCCTGTATATGAAAGTGGAAAGCTAACATCAAGTACTGCAGAGGAAAATGTGATATACTTGTCTGTATGACCACAATTGTGCATGTGTCTGTCTGCTTGTGAGTGTGCATAGTTCTGCTGAGTAGCAATCATGAAGAGGCTAGGTTTCTGCTCAATAAATCCACACACCACTTCTCTCGCTATATAAACAAATTAGATTGTCAAGGGCTGATGCATGTGCACAGGCGGCTGAGTAAACTGGAGCTCCATCAACTTGCCCCTCACATGCAACCATGGATTTGTGTTGCCATACAAACTCACACAGTTGTGATAATGAGTAGGCTACCATATGTACCAGACTGCAAGACTGTTACACAGGCGTATGCCATTGTTTGTGACAGTCAATTCAATTTAAATTTGTATTTATTTATGGTTTGGAACTCAATAGCCTGAAAACCATATCTCCAACATAAAATCCAGGTCCGGCAAGGTAAAGTCTTGGGGCCCAACAGCCGAAGATGCAACCGAGAACGGAAGAGTGCCATCTTCTCGGGGACTGTTGACTGCCATTAAAAGATTTCTGATGGGCTCAGTTAGTGAAGGAAGGCTAACTAGCCGGGTGAATTGAGAGGCAGGAGAAGGATGAGGCTGTTGCCTGGACAAGTTCAGAGAGATCAGAGTGTTCTGAGTGCCCTGAAGGTTCTGGATAGTCTGGCTATTCTCTGTGCTCTCTAAGGAGGTCTCTGGGAATATCTGATCCAGAACCTCAACTCCCCATTCCTGGTTTTTATCTGTGTCATAAGATTCCCTTGGAGGATCCCCAGAAAGACCCTTGAACGGGGTACCCTTTCGATCTATACCAAGGCCCATATTTATACTTTTTGTCGCAAACCTGCGTTAGCGCACAGGTTTGCCTCAAAAAGTATAGCGCCGGCTAGCTCCATTCCCGAATGCCAGCCAGGCACCATATTTAAGGAATGGCACAAGCCGGCGCTAAGGCCCAGTTAGCATCAAAATACATGGCGATACCCGGGTAGGGGAGGCGTAGGGAGAGCTAGAGGTTGTGCGGCAAAGAATGGCGCTAGTCAGGTTGGAGTCAAGAAAATGACTCTTACCTGAACAGCATAATTTTTTTGACGCACAACCCCTATGGACATGACTACTGTCTTTGTAAAGACAGGAGTCATGCTCCCCAGCCCAATGGCCATGCCCAGGGGACCATTGGGCACAGTGCCATGTAGGGTGGCCCAAGTTAGACCCCCTATGGCACTTTGAAAAAAAATCAAAAATACCTACCTAGACTTACTTGCGATGGGCCCCCCATCCTTAAGTGTCCTCCAGGTGGGGGTGCGGGTGGGTGGGGGTGTCCCTGGTGTCCCTGACGATGGAAATGAGCCCCCAGGTCCCCTAATGCCTGCCCTGACCCAGGCGCTAAATAATGGTTCTAAGCATGCTTAGGCCCTTATTTAAGACCCTCCTACCCGTGCATGATTTTTGCATGGGAGGATAAATAAGGCGCTAGGGCCTTTGAGTCATTTTTTGCCCAGGAACGCCTACCGTGCATCTCATTGACGCAAGGTAGGTTTTCACGGTAAAAAAATAACGCTAGAACCATCTTGTATAAATATGGAGTTAGGTTTGCGTTGAATTAGCGTAAAAAAATGACGCTAATTCGACGCAAACAGAGTATAAATAAGGGCCCAAGTGTCATGCAAGAAGGGGCAGCTCTATTTGATGCATCAAAAGGGTTTTTTTCTTTTCCCCAAAAAGTAAATATGTGCTTCTGACCCTTCAGCTGGGTAGCCAGTTTGATTTATTCTGGAGAGGGTATTTCATTTTTATGCATGAACTTTCTGGGAGCAGGAGCCCTGAGTGTATCTTCTACATGGTCATTGTTATTCCACATATTCTAGAATAAAACTCTAGAATAGAACAGAGAAAATAATCCAAAAAACTCTCTCAAAATCTCTCAGAGAGTAAGCACCACCGGGAACAAGGTGCAAAATACTCCAAGACTCACTCAGTAAAGACTAATCAAAAACACTCCAGTGTTTGGGTATGGCAGAGGTGAACATCAGAACTCCAGGGTAAAAGCTGTGATGGATGACACCAAAATGCTACTAAACGATAATGTGTAATCCTATTGTACTGAAATAACACCGGAACAGTGCATAAGTGTATCAGTGGCACCAAATATATGTGTACCTAGAACACAGACCACTGTCTGCACACGCCAGACTTCGATCGCTACGATCTGTCAATTTTAAAGGTGCTCTACAGCCCACCCTTTGCCTTGAAAGGCTATTGTGGCATGCCTTACAACTCAGTCACAAACAAATCATCACCACCGCTTATTCCAATTCACTTCACCTACCCCTCTAACTGGGCATGAAATAATTGATATCTTTAAGCTAAAGCTCCTGGATCTTCTGGATCTCCTGAAATGCGCCTCAGGCCACAATACTGCTGATCTCGACTCCAGTTCAGTTCGGTTGCTAGTCCCCAGAGCCACTGGGTCACTCTTCAGCCCTTCTCCAGCTCTCAGGTTGCCAGGCTGCATGCAAACTTGTGCATACTAGTGCAGCCAAGCCTGGACAGCACCTTTCAGGCAGTGCTTTCAGTCCTCTTGTTCTCAGACCTCTTGCTCCTCTGGTAAAGTCATTGGCTCACTGGGCCCCCAGGTACTGCCCTTCTGTGAACCGCCTTACCTCTCGGGGATGGGCAGCGATGTCGGGCCGCATTCACCACCGCGCCTCAGAGCTGCTCTTCGGGCCCTGCGACAGGGGCTTCTTCTTCCATGCCCAGAGCCCAGCAGCCACAACCTGTCTGGCCGCCAAGTTGCCAGTCGCCACGCCTGAGCGGCAAGCGCACACCAGGCAACACCGGACCTCCGGGCCTCTGGGCTCACCGCTGCTGCTCTTTTCTGGCTCGTTTCTGATTTGGCCGGCCTCAAGCCCCAGGTTGCCGCTCGGGAGAAGGAAGTTGGAGGAAGCTCGGGGGCGCCTAGCTGCACATGACCCACTCACACCGATGCCGCGAGCTGCAAAGAGTCTCCGCCTCCCGCTGCAAGAGCTTCCGCTTCCGTCAATCGCTTCTGCTTACATCAATTGCGATAAACACACTCAACAATTAGGTATTGTGACTGTCATAACAAACATGATGTGGACATATGTGAATGCCTAGTTTATGGCATGCACACATATGCCACATTTCACAGCACAGATGTACCACTGTAATGGCTCAAGCATGGCAATGTGGATGGATTCTGAGCAAAAGGCAACCTATCACTACAGTAAGGACATAGGTGTCACAAGATCAGTGACTGCAAGAAATGACCTTCACATGTGTTCCGACATACGGAAACATAGGTGGCACTGACGTGACAATGCATTCATTTGTCAAATGCCAACATGTGTCCATGCAGTAAGATAGTAATATGAGGTTTCACATCCCATGAATACACCACTGTTGTCATATGGTACAGATGTTACAAAACACATGTCAAATCACACACACGGCATGTACCAGTGTTCACCAACACATGTGACATCAATGTGCGGTACCTCTCATATAACAATTAAATGGATTTTAATCTTAATAGAATCACTTCCCCACAGAAAAAAGTCAATTCAGAAAGTTTTAGTTTCACCAAAAATAATCAAAAACATTCATTATTGTTCTTAAATGATATACTTAGGTATAATTACAAATTTCAAAATTGATTTGAACACACACTGTAGCTCGACCGTCAAGTTTTATAATTCAAGTCAATTTATAACATAATTTTTTAGAAATCAAGCCATGATTATTTTTAGAATTCAAGCCAGCCAACACGTGTTTCGTCTCGGGACAGTGTTTTCTCTCATCCCAAACGACTTCTTCAGGGCTGAAAAGACGTTATTAAACAAATTAAACATGTGTAATTAAACAAATTTTTAGAAAACTAAAAAGCCGAATAAACCAAAATGCTCCAATTTGGAAACATCAAAAGATCCCCAAACTCCCCAAAAAGAAACTACAAACATAAAATATAAAATGGCTCTGGTTAAGTCAGATAAGGCATTCTCAAAGTGGAAATAGATTTGAAACGTGTAAAAAGTGATAGAGGGTGAAGGAAACCACCGAAGGGGCAACCCCACCCCCAAACATCCAAAGTAAACCTCGTGCTACCATCATGCAATACTACAAACACGTGATATACACCATCAAATATAAACCTCCAAGTAATAAGCAAAAACCCTTCCGTGTCACTCATTACACCAATGTATTACATGCCCTAAAAATTATAATACACTAAAGTAATCAATCTTCCTATAAGATGTTGGTGTCATAGATTAAAGTCCAAGAAATGCTCTAGCTATACTTCTCTTTTTTAAAAATAAATACTCACCACTTGACTTTAATAATTCATTTCTAATAAACCAAACAACAAAAACAAATCTCAATGTACTAACTCCATGTGATTATTCAAGGCATGTTATCCTCCAATAGAAATAATTCCTCATATAGTACCTTATTTACATGTTCCACTAGTTCAAATTTCCATCATAACTTGTAAATGAAATAGTCCAATGCGAATCTAAATGTAAAATAATACACCATTAATTATCTTTCAAATTATATGTAAACTATTATATTTAAAATTCGCCCTCACTTGATTGCTCACCTGGCTAAAAAAGGCGGTTGTTTATCAGTGATCGGTAATGAAAAACGCAATGTAATGAATACACACAATGCGTTAGTTCAATGACTTCAGGGCATATCTAAGTAAACAATGGTTATACCGTTAGTGCTCATGTCAAACGAAATAACATCAGTTAATAGTGCTTCCCTGTCCTCATAAATGATATACCTGAGTACCTCTGACGAGAATCCAAGCCGGCATTCAAAGCAGTCTGACGCCGTGTTGCGAGTACGCACAGCGTGTATTGTTCACCCGGAAGTTAAATACGCTTCCGAGGTGAGTTTCGAGTCTACAAACATGGAAACAAACAACGGACTAACGGACATGTTCGTTGCACTTGAACCAGCAATATTCAATGCGACCATAGTTTAGAGTCTACAAACATGGAAACAAGCAACGGACTAACGGACATGTTCGTTAAACTTTGACCAGCAATACTACAATGCGACCGTAATCAAAACCAATCTCAAATCGGACAAAATAATTTCTACTACAGACATGTGTAAACAATTCCAATGTACCATAAAAACGGATACTATTCCTCACTGTTGTGCCATTTGTATCTTCAAATGAATTCCACCATATCAGACCTAATTAGAGCCAAACTTTAACTGCCATAATCAGTATTGTGTGTTGTTATGCCTATTGATAGAGCTCCCCTAATTATTTCAAACTGTACCCAAATTTATCAAATAGTAGATGTGTCAGCATAAAACTACACCCCATGTTTTAATCAATTCCAGAAGCGTCAAAAATTAATCAATATTATCCACTACAGATTATGTTAATGTTCCAGTACTTAAAATCATTTGAAGCTGTTGGAGAATTTTGGTTGTTATATTCATCACAATATACAATGTACCAACATAATACAAACAGGTCATTTCAGTCCTCCCTTCATTTCCCCAAGAAAAACTCTAGTTCCCTATCAGAATTAAGACCACACTCAACAGTTCTAAGCCTCATAATCCATAATGCCTCTTTTTGCCGAAGGGCCAATTCTCTGTTACCACCCCTTGGGTCTTTATGAACGTGTTCAAGTCCAAAAAATTCAAAGCTTTTATGGGTCGTCTGTGAGTCACATTCCATAATATGTGAAACAATTGGGTATCTGATATCCAAATTCTTCAGAGCCCGAGCATGTTCACCTATTCTAACTTTGAGTGCACGTATTGTACTACCCACATACATTTTAGAACATTTACATCGTATTATGTATATCACAAAGGTAGTGTTGCAATTTATCAATTACTTTATTATGTAGTGTTTACCACCATGTACCAGATCTTTAATATTATGGCATGCCCAACGGCACACCCCACAATCACCGCATTTATAGAAACCTACTGTTCCAGTGGATAGCCACGTTTTATCCACTGCAATGGTGGTGAAACTCGGACTCAAAAGGTTCTTCAAGTTTCTGCCTTTCCTATACGTCGTTAGGATTCTTTCAGATATGAAGTCCTTCAGTGAAGGTTCATGTGACAAAATCCCCCAATGTTTAGGCATAAATTTCACCATTAACAAGGAGGCATCATTATAGTCTGTAATAAATCGTACTTTGGTGTCATGATCCATCATTTTAATAGGGCCCTTGTTTTTCAAAGTATCCCTTCTGTCAAGATTTTTTGCTCTGATCTGAACTTTCCTTACCACTTTCTTAGAGTACCCTTGTGTTAGAAATCTCGTACTCATATCTTCCACCTGATTTAAAAATTCCTCTCTCACACTACAATTACGTCGGGCCCTAGTTCACCAACACATGTGTACAGTACATGTCCTGTAACTAAGATGCATGGGGGACCAAATGGCACACATGTGGCAGAGCAACATGAAGTAAAATCCAACAACACACCACAGAGTGGACACACATGCACACACAAATTGGCAGGGTTTACGTGATGTCATTGCAGTCCAAGTCCACTGAATACTGGAATACTTTGAGTGGAAACTGTGATGGTTGTCACATGCTTTACCATGTGTTGGACATGGGCCACCATATCTATTGTGTTGTAGGTATGTGTACATTTGTATCGCTGACATAACAATGTAGTCCACCCACAAATTAGTATACATACACATGTGTACAAACATAGCACACATGTGCCAACATGTATGTGGACACAGTGTAGCTACATACGCACATATGCACAAGGTATGAGTAGTTACATCCAGCAGACTCAGAAACAAACCTATAGGTTACCCATACCATTGTCACTGCAATGACAGTACTAGACATACATGCACATGTTGCCAGAAGACATATTCAGCATTTTTGGACAGCCCTTGTAACATGTTAAGTTGGTCAGGGTGCACTCAAGGCCTACAGTGCAAAAATCCATGCAAATTCATCGTGTGTCAAAACGTTTTGACGCACACGTATAAACCACACATTGCAACATTTGTAAAATGATGCCTGGCCCGAGCGGCAATTACACGTACACATGCCTCTGAATGCACCATGCAGTATGTTCCACGCATGACAGACATGTTTCAAAATCTTTCACGCATACTCCTATACCATGCAATACACCTAAGTTAAAAGATGCCTAGCCCCTGAGCGTCTATCTCATGTACACAGGCCTTTTCACGCTAATGGTGAGAAAAATGATGCATGACCGTCATGTGTCAAAAAACGACGCATGAACAGAAACGTGACACACATGCCCAGGAAGTGATGAAACTGGACATCCTGCCTCCAAACATGGTACAGGGAGTTCACTTTCGCTTTCACTTCACAGCCTTATTGTCTGTGACTGAGTGAGGGTGTGTGGAGGTGTTGTTGGAGTTGAATTGGTGCTTTTTGGAGTGTTTGTAGTGTTTCTTGTGCTGTGTCTTGTAGGTGTTGTCCTTAGTTGTTTTTAAACTTGTATTTTGTAGTGTCATTTTACTGTATTTTGTCTCTGTATTGTGCGGTATTTGTCTGGGGTAGAATAGTTGTTGGGGTAGTTGGGTTAGGGGTTAGGTTGACATTCATTCTTTGTTTAGGGTGAACTGCAATTGCAGAATGTCTCGAAAGGGGAGGATGAGGCGGATGTCTGCGGATGAGCTGGGGGGTTCATCTGGCTCATACAACACTACTTCCCTTTGATGCTGCAACGGAGTGGACGGGTAATCCTTGTATACCCCAAAGAGCCACTGTGGCTGCGGTGGGGCAAGGTGCTCCATCACCTAACCAGGATATTCGGCAGTGGAAGGAACGACCACCAACTAAAACATCGATGGGCAGATCTGCTGACAAGGGAGCAGGTTCTGCTGGACCATCTTGGAATTGAGATTGGTGGAACAGATGGTAAGTCTCACATTTCCATACAAAGTCCTTACTTTTGCATGTCCTTGACAGTTGCAGATATGGTTGAGTGCTTCATGTCATGCCTGTGGATGTGAACATATAGTATGCTGCCTGTATGATGAGTCCCAACGCCACCTTAGGCCTGCAAGTCAGATGTACAATGATGAAACCAATGCTGGGCAGATGTATTATTTTCACTGCACAACCATCACAAATTGTTGTGATGAATACATAGGACAACTCAGCGATGAACAGCACCAAATTAGGCATGTACCATGCATCATGTATGGAAGGGGGGTCCCAAAACCTGTATGGGTGGCATATGTATAAGCCACTGAGTAAGTTAGGAAATCCCTTAGTACAATTAAGCCAGCAGGCTAAATGGCTGCTGAGAGCAGGTGTGATATGGGGGGTGAAAATGTATCAGCTTGGCCCACAATGTACTCAGTAGAAGTTGTGAGGATTTGATGCAACTCCAACTGAGTACATCAATTACCTACATAGAAATAGATCCATTTGGATCCTACAGGCATCATGCTGTGTCTTAATTCTCATTAGATGCACACATGGTGGGGTAAGGGGTGCACTGATGGCCACAAGGACTGTATTAATGCAATTGGTGTAGCACCCTTGTTGTTCTATTGGCCCCTTTGTGCCATTGGCCAAGGCCCTGTAAGGGAGCTTGACCATGCACTGGGTCCAGACTACAAGCACTTCCCTGTTCCTGTTCCTTGTGCATCACATACATCCCATACTATGTCTAATACGACACACATGAGCAGAGTAAGTTTCACAGGCCTGCCGCTTTTCACTGACAGTATGGGGCAGCCCTGCATCTGATCCTTCACTGGCACATCACTCAGTAACCTGCAGCAACAAATGCATCCGTGGACCACAGAGAAAGTGTTTTTGTGTTGAGGCAAATTCTATGCCCATGTCCTTATTCCTCCCTGGACAAATAATGGTAAACCATGGCAACAATGTCTGGCCACACACTATAGGCAAGATATCCATGATTTCAATCAGTCAATGTGTAGGTAGGTAAAACTGTCTTCACATTAGTATACTCCTATAGCATTATTGCTCATGTGTGTGCCTTGTGATGGCACACACACATTACTAACTTCACTGAAGGATGTGTCACATCATTCCTGAACATCTTGGAATACACACACACAACCCCTGGGCAGTAGTTTGTCAGTTTGCTGTGACACTGAGGTAGATATCTATGACATCTGAGGCAGCCCCAAAAGCTATTGGTGTCACAATGGGACAACCACTGCAACAACCATTGCATGTCCCTCAGATGCAACAGAGAGTGTCAAGCAGTTCCATATGGTCATGGTGGTGTAGAGCTAACAGACATCTGCATGACAATGCCATGTTTAAATGATGCAGTGAGAAGCACCTCAGGAGAGACATGGACAGTAATGGTTTGTAGGTGTGGGTCTACATTATCTGAGACTATGTGTGATTGACTGATCATAGAAGCTTGTTAGTTGCTCTGCCCTACCACTAGGATGACATACTCACTCGGCCTAATAAGTTAATAGTATACAATGTCGTCCATTTACTAAAATGTACAAATCACACTCACCAATGTTTTCCATCTATGTTTTGCAGGTAGACCTGAGGCCTACACTGTGGGAAACGTTGCGCGATTCGAAAACTCTGACGCATCCAGTAAGTGCGTCATGGGTGCTAATCCAGGATTTGGTGTGAGTCAGTCTGTAGTGTGGAATGCCATGAAAGATGATTTTGCCTGATCAATGATCTGATATAATTGGAGAAGGGATGGTGACATCATGTATGTTGGAATTTTGTGCAATGACAATGGCTTGCATGTAGATCAAGGGGCAATGTGTGCTGGCATGAAACTGTGTGAAATGGGAATTGTTATAGCTGGCCAGTTAGTCATTGGTGTCTACCATGATAGATCTCAGGGCAGCTGTCTACGTACAAAGCATGCCTGGTTACAGGCACTTAGGGGGTTATTATAACTTTGGAGGAGGTGTTAATCCGTCCCAAAAGTGTCGGTAAAGTGACGGATATTCCACCAGCCGTATTACGAGTCCATTATATCCTATGTAACTCGTAATACAGCTGGTGGTATATCCGTCACTTTACTGTCACTTTTGGGACGGATTAAAACCTCCTCCAAAGTTGTAATAACCCCCTTAGTCACAGCACCATTGTCAGCACAGTGTCCCACACATAACTTACACTTACTGACAAGGCTGTACAGATGTGGGTGACATCTACAGAGGTCTCTAGGAGGCTTATGTAGGAGACACATACACTACAGGTGCCCCAGCACCCATTAGCTATAATGGGTCTGTAGTATTGCAACAAGCCATATTGTGCTGTACAACAATCAGTAGTGTACTCATTTAGTAGACAACTAACCTCCAGATGGTTGTGTGAAAAGTCTATGATTCTTCCCACACTAAATCTCACGCAGTTTTCACAACATGGTCCTGACACCATGATATTTGTGAGTGATGTAGGTTACATCACATATGCATATGATGTGAATGCTGTGTGCATACCTAGTTCTTTGATGATGTCTGACATGCATGTGCAAATGATGTATAATGTTACTAGATACTGTTGCAGCACCCACTACAGTGCCAAACTCACTGTGGGCCTAAGGGCACCCATACAGGAACCATGTGTGTGCCATTTATCACATGTAGCACTACATGTAGCACTACAATGCACAGGGTAGGGGTCTTCACTTCTGGAATGTGTTTACAATTCTGAAGTGCAGCTCAGATGTAAGGCCAATTTTTCTGAGAAGTTTCAACCAGTTGTATATGTGGGCACATCATGGGCAATGGCATGCCCCTCTTTTGCGTATGCTCAGGTTTGAATAGCTGGTGGAAAGTTACCTTACCCCTATCATATGGCCCACACCTTGCCTCCATGATGACTAGGCAAGCATTGATGTTTCACCAGGTGTGTCTAGGAGGTGTGTTGCATGTACAATCACCCTTATGCACAGGGACACAGGAAATCCTGACTTGTAGGGGTACGTGATCCTTACAAATTAGAAGACACAAATGTTGATCATGGACAATTTTGTCCACTCAGCTCTGGACTCTCTTGTTGCAAGTCCATTTCCGTCATCCCAGTAACAAGTGCATGATATTGATGATGGCTGGTAGGAAATAGTCATAGATGAGCAGTATGTCATTTTGGACGAATGTGTGTTAGACTGTGTGTGTTATCTGCAGTTGCAGTGTATATTATGGCCCTCATTTTAACATCAGCGGTAAAAACCGCCTACCGCCGCGGTGATGGCCACCAAAAGACCGATCCACGGCTACCTGCAGTCTGCCATATTATGACCACAGCTGGATTTCTACCACAAGAATGGCGGAAATCCGGCAGTGGCCATGGCGGCAGATGGCGGTAAGGTGGCGCTGCTTCCACCAGCAGTGCCACACCAGTAGACCGCTGCCAGACATATTATGATCAATAATACGACCTGGCGGTGTTCTGCTGGCGGTAGCAGCGCCCCGTCCCGTCTCCTGCCGGAGGACCCCCTGGATCCAGGTAAGTCGGGTCTCTGACAGGGGAGGGGGAGGGGGTGTTGTATGTGTGTGGAGGGATGTGAATGTATGTGTGTGCGTGAATGCGGGTGGGTGTTGAGTGTTGAATGCAGGTGTGCATGTACGGACGTGTGAGTGCGAGTATGTTGTGTAATGTGAATGCGTGTCTGCGCGTATGTTTGAAAGTGTATGCGGGTGGGTGAATGGAAGTATGCATGCGTGTAAGCATGTGGGAATGAGTGTGTGTATGTGTGTGTGGGTGTGTGAAGGGGATGGGAATGTAGAGGGGGTGGAGAGTGTTTGGAGTGGTGGGGGTGGGGGAGGGGTAACTGGAGAGTAAGGGGGGGGAGACCCCTATCAGTGACAGGGAAGGAATTCCTTGTCAGTGATATGGCCTACCGCTGTTGTTTTCGTGACATTACGAATTCTTGCTGTCATGATTTCCCAGGTTTCCCTTATGCATCCCCATGACCAAGGAGCTGTCAGAATGGGAGCTCCATACTGTCTACTAGTGCATACATTTTCCATCCTGTGTACCAGCCATTCACAATGTGTATGTTGGACAGGTAAACATGGTAATTCACTTATAATTGATGGTGCCCTGCTATTTCAGTGTTGGTAAGTGTGGTACTTCTAACAAATCAATTTTGGAACTGTATTCTGCAACACTGTGGCCACCACTGATTAGGTTAGTTTTTCTTGTTCCACACAAATCAGTTGTACTGGTACTCCCATCTGGGTTAATTATAAACGATGGGGTAATGAGCCATACTTGCAGTATGTCTACATCAAAGGATATGGGTTCCAAAACATTTAGGGGCATATTTATACTCCGTTTGCGCCGAATTAGCGTCGTTTTTTTCGACGCAAATTCGGCGCAAAACTAACGCCATATTTATACTTTGGCGTTAGACGCGTCTAGCGCCAAAGTATGAGGAAAGAGCGTCATTTTTTTGCGTGAACGCCTTCCTTGCGTTAATGAGATGCAAGGTAGGCGTTCCCGTCTAAAAAAATGACTGCGCCGCAAATGCGTCGTATTTATACTCCCGGGCAAAAATGACGCCCGGGAGTGGGCGGGGGAAAAAACCCTGCATTTGCGCCGGATTTTAGCGCCTGGGTCAGGGCAGGCGTTAAGGGACCTGTGGGCTCAAAATGAGCCCAGAGGTGCCCTCCCATGCCCCCAGGGACCCCCCCCGTCCACCCTTGCCCACCCCAGGAGGACACCCAAGGATGGAGGGACCCACCCCAGGGACATTCAGGTAAGTTCAGGTAAGTATAATTTTTTTTTTTATATATATTTTTTTGGCATAGGGGGGCCTGATTTGTGCCCCCCTACATGCCTCAATGCCCAATGACCATGCCCAGGGGACATAAGTCCCCTGGGCATGGCCATTGGGCAAGGGGGCATGACTCCTGTCTTTACTAAGACAGGAGTCATGTAAATGGCGTCTGGGCGTCGTTAAAAATGGCGCAAATCGGGTGGAGGCGATTTTTTGCGTCAACCTGACTTGCACCATTTTTAAGACGCCCTAGCGCCATTTTTCCCTACGCCGGCGCTGCCTGGTGTACGTGGTTTTTTCCACGCACACCAGCCAGCGCCGGTCTGCTTGCGCCGGCTAACGGCATTCAATAAATACGGCGCCTGCATGGCGCTTCAGAATGGCGTTAGCCGGCGCAAAACTTTTTGACGCTAAACTGCGTTAGCGCAGTTTAGCGTCAAAAAGTATAAATACGGGCCCTAGTGAACATAGTTGGTTGTTGCTCACAACACCATCATTCAGCTTCCTCTTGTTTGGATCCTAGCGTGTGGCTTAGTCTCTGACAGTCATGCACTCATGTACTGATGTTCTGTACACTTTGACATGGATTGACACAATGCAAACTTTTAGCTGAGTAGATGGATCACAGTAAACGTAGAAATGCTACATGTGTACAAGGTGCTTTATTTACAGGTGCAACAGTTATAGTGATTTCTATACAATATCCATTTCATAGATCCCCTGAGTGAACATTTACCATGTGTAGCACAGTAGGAGTCCAGGGTTGAGGGACATATCATGAGACATGGTTAGGTGTAATGTGCATTAGTGAGGACTGCCTAACATTGCCATTTGGTATGGTAGAGACAATGACAGCAAATAGCAAACATTTCCACAGTGGTTTGTTGAAGAGGGCACATTTCATACTGTCACTGGCATGATATTAAGCCCAGAACTAAGGAGAAACTCTCCATGTGGCACTGACTGGTACTACCGGGTGCTTTTCCTTTTGAATGTTATTCCTTCCCCATCTTCATCCTCTGAGGTGTGTGGTGCCTCCTGTGCCATGGCTGATGCTGTTGTAGTGGGGACCACACACACTTAAGGGGATAGAGATGTGGAGTCAAAGGACCCGGCAGCTGCCATATGTGGCCAAACATAAGGCATCTCTGCTGCAAGGAGGAACTGCTGATTCTTCAAGACCACAACAACATCACAGTGGTAGGCAGCCAAGTTCTCCCTGAGGGAGGCCACTTCCTGCTGTATGGAGTCCAGGGTATTCTGGATCCTGCTAGCATTTTGTGAGGGCATTTGTGGTAGCCTCTCCTTCATGACAGCAGCTATGCTCGCCAGAGACTGCTGCAGTCCACGTAGCTGAGTTGTCCCTATTTGGACTGAGGCACATCCGTGCTCCCTCTAGGCTGCTTGCCATGGTTTCCATCCCCACCTGAACCTTCTTTGCCAGCTCCCGCTGGACTCCTACCACTGTCCTCTGAAAGCTAATCTCTGGGTCCTCAGAGTCTGGGGCTGTGTGAGTACTGGCTAATGACATGTGTTGTTGGCTGAGTGGTTCCTGTGGAGTCCCTGCAATGCTGTGTGTCCTCCCTGCAACTGGAGGTGGTGTATAGAGTGCTCCTTGGACATCCCGGAGGGTCTGTTCATTGAGGGTTGGCAGCTGGTCATTCATGTCATCAGGGAAATTCGGGACAGGCAGGTCGGCCGGAAGGTAAGCCATCATCCTCTTCAATGAGATAGCGTAAAATCAATATTTATTGCATCGGCTGTAGACATAGGACATCATGTAGTTGCCACTGGCGGCTGACTGACATGTCTCTGATGCAAAATTGTGGTTGTACATAGATGTAGCATTGTGCATCACACATGGGTCAAGCTCACTAGTAAAGGAATACAACTAAGCGCAACACTGCACTCAGAGTGGCAGGGCCACGCTGCGTCAATTGCACAATGCAGGGATGCGCCGTTTTCATTTGCATATGGTGCACCCCTGTATTGTCTCCTGTCTTGGCACTACATAGAGCTGCCTAGCATCAATGCAGGCATCCTTGCACCATCGTGGTAAGGTTTGATTATTTCTGTGTGGGAAGATGTCCGTTCCTGCACATACACAAAGACTCATGGCAATTTAGCTTCTCTGTGGAAGCATATAAACAAGAGGAAATACATGTATGCCTCCTGGTTGGGCCTTGCTGGCACCACCCCTGGGATGGGCTTAGATTTTTGCGCTGCCACATGTTCACTGATACTTGTAAATCTGAGGCAGCGGCCAAATGCAATACACCCATTGCATTTTGACACTGCCTCATATTTTTACTAATTGTATTCCAAATGCTGGCCCAATTTCTGACAGCAGTCCAGGGGTGGGTTTCGCATGTCATGATCTAGGAGTAATGCTTACAATAGTTCTGCATTTCTGGCTTTTACTATGTGTGCTGCTTTATGTAGCACACAGAGTAAGAGCAAATCACACTATCAGGTTGTTATTGTGCAGGACGGAGTTCCTTTCAGCACAGACACATTTTCCACCCACAATGCAGCCATCCATACACTATGGTGCAAGGGTGTCTGCACTGGCGCACAACATCTGATTACCACTTGCGCAGGGAGGTACACAGGGGGGCGGTGTATTGTAATGTATACGGTGCATCCCTGCCTTTTTCTATATGACGGTGCATGATGCTGCCTAATTTTGCACAGTAGCACACACCATCATTTTCTGTTTGATCTAGCCCTCTGACTTGTCAGCCACTTGTACAGCTTCACACATGATGACAAAAGCGACACTTATGCTTTCTCTACTCCTTCTCCTGTGTTTTTCTTTACCCTCCGGGCTGGAACTTGGGTGTTGGGGGTCTCCCTGGGGTCTCCCATGGCCTGTTGATTCCATCTTCTGTTGCAATTGCACTCTTTCCTGCTTTTGCATTTTATTTTTACGCTAATGCGGTGTTAAGAAGGCGGTAGCTCTTTTGCAACATGTTTACGTGCCGCAAAACGGTGTTGCGCCATTTTTGCACCATTTTTGCAGCATTAACATCATTTTTACTTACAGCATTGCGTAGCGGTCAGCACCTTTTTTTGGCGCTAACCATTCCTTAACACCATCCTACATCATTTTATAAATATGGCGCAAGGATGGCGCTAAGGAATGACAATAGCAGGCGATAAGAAAAATGATGCAAAACTGTGTTTGTGCAATTTTACGTAATTTTTCATAAATATGGGCCTTGTGTGGTAGTAGAGGCAGCCTGACCTTGGAGTTTCTGAATTATAAAATGTTACCCACCTATGATGGGTTGACTGAGGAGGTTATCCCCCATCTAGTCAGAAAGTTGCTTTTACGATTTAGATATCAGATTTTCCTTGTCATGGCTTTCTGTGCTAAACGGGCCAATGTGAAACGCAATAACACTGAGTGCCCGGCATGTAGAGAGTCATCTGAATCCATACCCCACTTTCTATTTTACTGTCCAGCATATGGTTCCCAGAGGAGAAGATGTCTATTGCCCCTGTGTAGGATGCTGGGCACAAGGAGGTACCTGGTTACCTGCAGGCTGGTGGTGTTCGCTGTTGTGAGATACCTCCAGGCAGCTTGAATTTGGCGCTGAAAATGGATCTGTGTTTATTAGGCTAAGGACCCCCAGGACAAGTAATAACGGAAGGTAAGGATGCTCCCCTTACTCTCTGATGTAACAAACCAATGCTGGAGAGTTTTTGATTTTTCAATTTTATTTTGGTTTTAACTTCCATGTGTTTTAAGTGACCCGTTTCGCTATTTTATCTTGTCAGTATAATTTTGTTCCTCCCCTCCTACTCAAATGCACAGACACTAACACCCTCATTATGAACACAGTGGTAAAACCGTTGACCGCCGTGGCGATGGCGAGCAGAAGACCGCCATTGGCAGTGAACAGAAACCCACCACATAATGATGAAAAAATCAGAAACCGACAAAAATCTCCCTGCCACCAGTCACTGGCGGACCTTGTCAGCAGAAATGCTGGACTTCTCACCCCGCCACCGCGGAGCACACAAACACCCCGCCATCCAAATAATGAAGCACAAATAACTGCGGTGGTCAGTGAAAGCCGAACGGCCTTTGGTGGTACAGACTGCCACAGGTGGCAAATGGACCCAACAGCAAGAAATGCATACATTGGCAAGTTTGAAACCCACACACCTGACACACATCCACAACACTATAAAACACTCACAGACACACCCCACAATCCTTTGCAATGAAATTAGGCCCCCAGAAGCAGACACCGAATGCCACAATACACGATACATAAACCCAACCACACAAGAGCACCCTCACCTAGATCCACACAAGACATCATTCACAACACTCACCATGGCACTCCCAAACACCCATGCTTCACAGAAAGGGAGCTAAGGACCATGGTGGAGGAGATCTTGAAGGGGGAGCCACAATTATTCGGGGCACAGGTCCAGCACACACCGATCACTGGGAAGATGGAGCTATGGCAGACAATAATCAACATGGTCAATGCAGTGGGACACCATCCACACACCAGGGACGACATCTGAAAGAGATGGAACGACCTGCGTGGGAAGGTCAGGTATATAGCATGTAGGCACCACATTGCAGTCCAGAAGACTGGGGAGGACTTCCAGTAACACCACCCGATCACACTGACTGGGAGGAAAAGGTACTCACCATCCTGCACCCTGAAGGACTCACTGGAGGAATGGACTCGGGTAAGTCATCTACAGCTACCCCATATCCATCACACCTGGAATGCATGCACCACCTCACCCCTCCAACTACCACCAGGACCACAACCCCACCCAGGCCACAATCACTACATCCAGTCCCCCTGCATGCCCACAAACCAACTAACAGGCCCACATCCCTCCCCCTGTGCACAGCCACCCACCCCTGCAAGGAATCACAATGCCTTACAGCACCCACAATGCACCTCCACATCCTAAGAAAAAAGCAATGCTAACCTCACAAAAGCATCCTGCATGGCCCCAAAGTGTAAAAATCTGCACAAAACTGCCCAGTCCTGTGCACCCCATCCGATCATGTAATTGTAACAGACATGTCCATTCCCCCCAACAGGCACCACCACCCATGCCACCCTGACGGACAGGACAAGGAGTGGCAGTGCCCTACAGGGAGGCAGAGGCACCTCCCAGGACACTGGGGATGGAACCCTGGACATTGACGATCACCCTGGCCCCTCACACAGTCCTGGACTGTCACCATCCAGCAGCCCCACCCAGGATACCACTGACACCCCTACCACCCAGCCAACAACATCAGCCCAGGGCAACCAGACAGAGGCCACAGTCCCCCCCTACCGACAGGCAGGAAGATGATGGCCCAGTACAAGTGGTACCGCCAGACCTGTGCAGGGGACACAGGCACAGGGGGCTAGGCCCAGTGGGAGGGCATCAGTGGCCTAGGGGGGAGGCCACAGGATGGATGCTGCAGGCCAGGATGTGATCTCAAAGATCTTGGGAGCATATAACCATACCCAGGACAGATTGGCCCAGATAGTATCAACCCTGGAGCAGAGTCAAAGGATGCAGCTAGCACACCACCAAGAGGCCATGAGCAGTGGAAACTGCACAATGCCACAATGAACAGCATAGCAGGTGCACTGCTGCACCTTGTCCAACACAGCCTGAGGCCCACACAGACCAGAAAGCCCCACCTACAGGACAGGTTACAGACCAGACAACAACAGAATCAGCAGCAACTGCACATGTTCCACACTCTCAGGGCACACAGGGGACAGCAATCTCAACCTGTACAGACCAACACCAGGCACCCAAACGGACCTTCAGGCCCAGATATGGCATTGGAACACCTGCCAAAACCAAGGCCCCCTCAAAGAAGTGACTCTGGCAAGAACTGTCCTCCAAGTGTCCCACTGAATCAACAACCAAACCGTGTGAAAACTACAACAAACTCCTGTAAACATAGATGGACCTATCACTACTGCCACTACTGCCAACAAATGCTGCGACCATGTTGCCATATTGTACAACCACCAGTATCCCACTCCCATCACTGTAATCTGCACAATTTAACCCCTGCACCAAAAAAAACACCAGTTCACCTGTTACAATGCCCCCTGTCATTATGTAGAAACAAAGTGAAATATGGATGCAACTGTATGATAACTCATTTATTATTATCTGAGTAGCAGGAAATGCACCACATGCACTACATGTTGTTGTGCCTGCAGATGTGTTGAACTATTATACTATAATGTAACCTGTCCTATGCAGACCTGGTCACAGTGGCAATGAGTATTGACCCAACACCCCCCTAGATGACAAGGCACACTGATAGTTCGCTGCAATGACAGCAATCTCATCCAATTGTCCCACAGAGTTACTGGAAGTAGAGTTGTATCAGTTGGGTCCTGGAATTTACATCTTCCCCCTCCTCATCATCACCATCACTCTCATCACCTCTCTGAGGAAGCTGGTCTGGATATACAGCACTCTCGTCCTCAAAGAGGGGGATAGAATTTCTCACAGCCATGTTGTGCAGCATGCAGCAGGCCACCACTATTCTACACACCTTTTCAGGCCCATAGGCCAGGGAACCGCCCGAGATATGTAGGCAACAAAATCTAGCCTTCAGGTGACCTATTGTGCACTCCATCACCCTCCGAGTACGTCCATGGGCCTCATTGTAATTCCTCTCTGCATCTGTTCCAGGATTCCTCACTGGTGTCAGGAGCCAATGCAAGTTGGGATAGCCAGAATCACCTAGAAAATGGTGCAAAACAGGACTGTCATTGACAACCCTCAGAGGCAGACAGCCTGGCTGTCTGCTATGTGGCAGTAAGTGTCAGAAACACCTACCTATGATCCATCCTCTGTCCTGTTCCATCTTGTGTGGCACACTACTGTTCCTCAGCACAAAGGAATCATGGACTGATCCAGGGAACATGGCATTCACATGTGAGATGTACTGGTCTGCAGTACACACCAATTGAATGTTCATGGAATGAAAGATCTTTCTGTTTCTGTACACCTGTTCACTCACTCTTGGGGGGATGATAGCTATGTGAGTGCCATCGATGGCACCTTTCACATGGGGTATGCTGGCAAAGACATAGAAGTCCGACTTGATGGCAGGGAGGTCAGCACTTTGGGGAAACCTCACATAGAACTGCAGGTGTCATACAAATGCATTCAGGAATCTGGATAGTATAATGCTAAACATTGGCTGTGAAATTCCTGCACCAATTCCCACTATCACTTGAAATGAGCCCGTGGTCAGTAAATGGAGTGCAGAGAGCACCTGCACTTCAGTAGGGATGGCATGCTGATTACGATTAGCCGGTCTCAGTGCTGGATCCAGTAATGCACAAAGTTCATCAATAGTAGCACGAGTGAGTCTGTAATTGATAATGATGTGACGCTCCACCATGGCCTGCAAATCAACAAGTGGTCTGTACACCGATAGGGCTGTCCCTCGCCACAAGGGTCTGTACCTAGGAGGAGTTGAAAACATGTGTGAGGAACACACATACATCTGCAGACATTGTTTCTCATTCAGCACTGCAGGGATGATTGTTGACGACACAAATGCTTAGTGTGTGTGACATTACAGCAACATGACCACAATGTAATATCAGGACTGGTCCAGCTAGGTAATGTGTATTGTTTCAAGCCTATGGGTGTTTAGGGGACAATAGAGCCTGCATTGTGCCGATGAGAGTTTTACAACTGCGTAGTTAGGGCCAAAATGTCTGGCCCCTGTAATTCAGAAGTGTTGTGTTGGAAGTGACCTCATACCGCTAGCGGTTGACGTAATACCGTAAGGCGGTGTTTACGGCCATGCGCAAATTCATTGGTTAACATGGTTGTCATTGAGCATTGTTAGCATCTCAAGATCGCCACCGGCGGTGACGGTGCTCACGCCGCGGTGCGTACGTGAACTCGTCACCCCATCTTCACTTGACTCCCTGATCTCGTGCATGCAGGTACTCCACTGAGTGTACTGCTGTGTCCTGCCTCTGGTCATGGAAATGGCATGTGTTGCAGGGGAAAGGGCCCCAGCCTTCACCAACGAGGAATTGGAGAAGCTCGTGGATGGGGTCCTGCCCCTGTACGCCAAGCTCTATGGTCGGCCAGAGGTACAGGTGAGTAGGAGGATTGGGGTACATGGATGTGTGTAATGGTGGTTGTTGGCTGCATACATGTGTGCACTTGTGACACTGTGTGGTCCAGGGTTCCTGACATGCTGCACGTGTGTGTGCTGTTAGTCTGTTTTAAATGTCCATCCCATAGTGGACGTATAGCCAGCTGTATATGATTGGCCATTGCCTGACCTCAGAGTTACTTTTCTGTGTGTCCCTGATAGGTAAGCGCCCACCAGAAGAGGGGACTTTGGCATGCCATCGCCAAGCAGGTGCGGACCCTGGGGGGCTACAACCAGCAGAGCACCCACTGCAGGAAGAGGTGGGAGGGCCTGCGGCGCTGGACGACGAAGATCTGTGAGGCCCAGCTGGGGAATTCCTCCCAATGAGGAAGCGGTGCCCATCGGGCACTGACCTCCGTTATGCAATGCATCCTGGCAGTGGCGTACATGGACCTGGAAGGGTGCTTGAAGGCTGCACAGCAGTCACAAGGGGGTGAGTACATATACCATATTTTCACTCCTTGATGGATGTGTGTGTGTGTGTGTGTGCGTTCAAATTTATGCTGTTTAGTGGCACGGACTCTGACTGATGTCCATCTACATAATGGCCCCTGTGGGAAGTAGGGGTGTTTGGATCAGGTCTGCCTGGTGGAATATTTTCTGGGTGGGTGTATGTGTGAACCACTAATGTACATCCATTCAGCTATTTACAAGTGTCTCTCCTGTTTTGTCTACCCATCCATGTTCTCTTGGGTTGTCTGTGTACACCAGCATCATCTGGCAAGGGAGCTGAGGCAACGGCGAGTGAGGAGGCAGCAGCCCACGGATCCCCAGACGCAGAGTCGTCCGACGCCAAGGGAACCAGTGGGTTGGAGGCGAGGGGAGTACCACGGGGGAGGCAACTACCACTGGAGGTAGTGACTCCGATACCTCATCCGATGTGAGCACCCTGGCAGTGGCAGACCCTGGTGGGCCCACCCCTACTGTGTCATCCTCCACCAACCCCCATACCATCACCGCCCTCCCAGTTGCTCCCCACCGAGTTACCCGTGCTCTCTCACCCAGAAGGGTGGGCGTCTCCTTCGCCCCTGGCACCTCCTCCCCTGCCCCAGTCAGCCCTGCTGCCCTCATGAAGGAGGCTATTGACCTCCTGAGAACCATCTCTGTAGGGCAGACAACCATTGTCATTGCCATCCAGGGGCTAGCATCAGAGGTGCAGCAGACCAATGCCTATCTGTATGGCATTCACAGTGCCGTGTCTGGCCTACAGAGATCTTTTCAGGCTCTGGCCTCCTCTTTGACGGCAGCCAGTGTCCCTGATCATTCTGTCCTCCCTCCAACCACCTCTACCCCTTCCAGCACCCCACTCCCTTCACCCGTTCCAAAGCACACATTCTGACATACACGCAAACACCTCAACACAGATTAAGAACACTTCAAAACACAAGCACCTCACCTCCCACCACAAGCATACCCACTTACACATGCACACACACCAATTTCCACTTCCCCCAGTGTGTCCACCTCTTCCGCCTCCCTGTCTGTCCCCTGCACATGCACACCCACAGGCACTGCACCCTCATTCAATGTTGATGACCCTATTCCTGCAGTCACCACAATAGCACACATCCATTCATGCACCCCAGACACCACACCTGCACTCACCACAGCGACTTTAGTTGGCACATGCAGCACACTCACCGGACTTGCAGACACCCAGACAACATCCATTTACACTGGCAGCCTGTCTTGTCCCACTGTGTCCACCCCCCCTCCTCCCAAGACGCTCAAACGCACCAAAACACCCACCCATCACACATCCACAACACCTCAGCATACTGTCTAGTCACCTGCACCCACGTCACACACACCTACATCTGTCACTACCACTCCCTCTACCTCCATTCCCACGCCTTCCTCCAGGTCCACCCCAATTGCACCTAAGAAACTTTTCCTATCCCATGTTGACCTATTTGAACCCACTGGCCCACCCCATCTCGTCCCTAAACGTGCTCACCTCCTTGCCCGGTCCCAAGTTACAGCCCGCCCCTGTCCGCCTTTCCCATACCTGTGCTACCTCCCCTGTGAGGAAGAGATCCCATGCTGGCCCAGGAACATCTGCTGCACCCCAGGCCAAGTCCGCTCCACCAGCTGCTGTGACAAAACCTAAGCCCCCTCCACCTTCCAAATGGAAATCTAAGCCCCCTTACATTTGTAAATCCCCACCCCTACCACCCCCTGCCCCTGTTCCCTGAGGTGCCTGGATGCCCCATTGTTGCCCCTATGAGGTGGAGTACCGTTGCACTTGTGGGAGTCAAGTTGGGGCCATTGTGGCCCATTGAACTTCTTTTACTAAGGACTGGCCATTGGCCTTCTATGCACTTCTGTTGCTCAGTGAGCAGAATAAAGGTTAATGTGTGGCCTGTGTTGTGTGAGGCACACGCTGGATCCGTGGACTCTCATTTCATTGTTTGGAGGTGTTGGGCACATGTATGTACTTTGGGCGGGTTGGATTTTCCTTGTGTCGGATAAGTACCTCTTGCTGTGGGGTGTATGGATTGTGCTGCTATGAAGGGTTGTGGGAGCATTGCAGGGTGGGTGGAGTGGGTGGGTATGTAACTGTGCCCTTTCTTCCCTTGTTTAGTAGGTTGCGGTACTCACCATCGTCGTCTTTGTCAGCGGTCTCAGTCGTGGAGGTATATGGCAAGGAGCAGGGCTGGCATGATCTGCAACACTCTCTCCATGTCTGCTTCGGTGTGTTGTGTGAGCCTCCGGTGAGTGTTTCCTTATATTTGGTTTGTTTCCTCCGGGCTTTTCGTGGCGGTGGTTCCTGCCCCAGAACTGACGGCGGTCTAGTGCTTCATTATTTGATGAACTTTCCGTCGGCCTGTGGGTGGGCTCTACAATCGTTGTCGCCACTCCTCTGCTGGCGGTGAGTGGTTTTCAGGAGGCCTGTGTTTCAGTTGGTTCATTATTTGGCGGTTCGGTCTGTTGGCGGTTGTTCCCGCCACCGCCGGCGGTGCAGTGTTTACCTCTGTGTTCATAATGAGGGCCTATATATGGCCATAGGCCATTTTGCCAACTAGAGGGGATTGTTTGCCTGAAGAAATGTGGCTGTACTGCTACATTCACTGGAAGGATCGAGTTCGACAATTGGACTGCTATTACTATGGTATTGCTATGGTATAGTGGTATTTACGTGTTTCTGGGGATTTCTGCAATAATATGGAATATTTGCTTGGTGTGAGTGGGATAGGTATTGTAAAGTGCACAAACATGTATGGTTCTAATGTGCAGTATCGTTTTTTTTAGAAAGGTTTTGTATTTGTACTTTTATGATCTGTGTAGATCAAAATGAAGTTATGACTGACTGACTAATGCTAGAAAAGGTGATGCACAACATATTATCAGTTTCTTGCAACCTTCACATATCTTTTTCAGGTTTCACCCCTTTATCCACTGTGACTTTGCTGTCCATATTGTACTAACATCAGTTGAGCTTGCAGTGGCCTTACACATTACCTAGGTGCGTATTTGTTTTCCAAAATTTGGAACTGGAAGGATACTTCTCTCTCTAAGTAAAGGAACATTTTGCACCACCCAAAGCAACTTGACAACCTTTATAACTTGTAAGGGCAAAACAGCACCCCATTTCCGTGGGTCACTGGGTGCCCCATCTAATTTCGTTCTACCCTAATTTAGCCCTGCACATACCATCCTTAAGGTCAAAATTGATGACGGTCATTAATTTTACTAGTGGGACTGTGCCACTGTCTTAGACTTGCTGAAATTTAGCAAAGATATTTTGCAGTGGGTGACTGAAACTCTACGGATCAATATCATTGAAAGTATGTACTACATAAAGCTTCAAATTCATTCAATAAATCATAATGAGTTCTCCTACTAGATGGTGCTCCATTGACATGTGACTCTAGAGCCTTTGGCAATCTCTCTTTATCCCTACGAGACACTATGGGATCACCTGTGAAATACCATGAGCCCGATTCTCACAGAAAATTGTGCATCATCAACCACAGTTTTACTTCCTTGCATTGGTGTAAATTTCTGACGTTGTCAAATTGTCAGAACTTTTACCAGATACAACAGAGTCAGTTGCAACTTTCCAGACATAATTCTAGAAATGTTTGGTGAAACTCATTTTCAAACACGTACCTATTTTTTTCATAAGAAGCATAGAGCAAGTTGAATTACACTTGTTAATTTTTTTCTTTTTTTTCTCCATGGGAATTCCCTTTGACCTCTTTATTCATTCCTGACCTTAACTTGAGTAAATCATCATCAATTTCAATATATGTGTGAATATTCATAAATACCCACAAACATCCAAGGTGGCCATCAACTTCCAGTGTATTGCCACCCCAGAATGCCCACTCCTCTGTACAAGATGAGGTGTACTCACACAGAAACTTCTATGTGAGTTATTATGTGTATGAGGGCAAAAACAACACTAGTGAATTTCAATAATTACTTTGGACTCATAAATGAATCAATTTGCGTGTGAAGATTTAGCCCCATATTTATACTTTTTGATGCAAACCAGCGGCGGCACTGGTTTGCGTCATAAAATTTACCGCCGGCTAACGCCATTCCTACGCACCATGCGGGTGTCTTATTTAATGATTGACGTTAGCCGGTCAAACCCGACTTGCTCCATTTTTTGACGCACAACCCCCATTGAAAAGACTCCTGTCTTAGCAAAGACAGGAGTCATGCCCCCTTGCCCAATGGCCGTGCCCAGGGGACTTCTGTCCCCTGGGCATGTCATTGTGCACAGTAGCATGTAGGGGGGCCCAAATTAGGCCCCCCTATGCCACTTTAAAAAATAAAAAAATTATACTTACCTCAACTTACCTGTACTTACCTGGGATAGGTCCCCCATCCATGGGTGTCCTCCTGGGGTGGGCGAGGGTGGCAAGGGGTGTCCTTGGGGGCCGGGAAGGGCACCTCTGGACTGCTTCAGCGACCATGGAAGTGAGCCCGCAGGTCCCTTAACACCTGCCCTCACCCAGGCGTTTAAAAACGGCGCACATCAGGTGCCCCCTCCTGTACGTCAAAATGATGTAGGAGTATAAATAAGGCGCACAGGCCTCAAAATAATTTTTGGGACGGGAACGCCTACCTTGCATGTCATTAACGCAAGGCAGTTTCCCGCATCCCAAAAATTACGCACACAGAGGTTTTTTGACGTCCGCTGGGTCAGGCATCATAGTTTAAATATGGGGCAAGGTTTGCGCCGAATGTGCGTCAAAATGTTTGATGCACATTCGGCGCAGAGTATAAATATGCCCCTTAATGTCACAATTACTACTGCAGATATATAGTGTGCTACAAAAATATTACAGCAAACATATTTCAGTGGTTAAATATATATATATACATTGTATGTATAGATTTGTTATAATTAGTTCCACGTCTAAGTACCTTGAAGTTGTATATATATTCAAGGTGCATATGTATTGAGTTGAGTACAGTAAATGTATACTTATCTATACATACTTACCTTGTATATTTTTTTGGTTATCAATGTTCTAGTAGCACGGAATGTAAAACTAATATTTCATTATTGCGTGACTTAAAGGCTCATGTAGCTTTTTGAATGAGGCTTTATATGAGGAACAAGCTAGGGAAAGCACTGCCCTCTGCTCTTCAGAGAGCAATGGCATGCAGCTCGCCTTTCTCCTTCAGTCTGGTTCCATCTCAGCACTTCCCTTTTCCCCAGGCTCCCTGAAGGGCCTGTTACCTGATCCTCAGCTTTTTACTTCATTGAGGCCTGGTTCTCTGCCTGAGTATCAGTTTACAATGACTCATGCACATAACCTTGCACGTCTCCTCTGCTGCTGCACCTACGTCTGTCCGCCTCCTGCAGACTGAACAACATGTCTGAGCTGTCATTTCACAGGCATTTGTTGTGCTTTAGGTTCCAGAAAATCAATCCTTTTACAGAACAACAAAAGCCCAGTGTCAGTCCAGCTCTTATTTCCGGAGTGAGAGTGTTCTAGCATTGTTCCTTGACTTTTTGACAGTGAAATCTGAGGAGGGTGTTTAAAGCTTCACATCTAATTACAATTTTTTTAGCTTTAGGCTTTTGAGCTCTATCGTCCTCCTTTTTGTTGACAAAATGTGAGAGGCAATGCATCGTGTGCGCTACAAGCTGCCAATCATTACTACGTATAACATATGCAATAATCAATTGCCCGTAATGTTCATGATTCCTAATATACTTTTGTAAACATTTATTCTAATACAGATTAATTCAGCCTCATTTAAATACAGTTTGTAGTTTTAGAAATATTTAGAAAAGGTAGTGCTTCTTAAAATAGTTTTGCAAAAGTTTACAGATTCAGCCTCATTTAAATACATTTCTAGTTTGTAACTATGTAGAAAAAGTAATGCTTCTTAACATAGTTTTGCAAAAAATTACTGTAATACAGATTAATGCAGCCTCAATTAAATCTATTTTTGTGTTTCTAAAATATGCTGAAAAAAGGAGTATTTCTTAATACACATTTGTGAAAATATATTATGATGCAGTTTAATGCAGCCTCATTATCGTTTGATTTCGGTGGCAACTGGTGACCCGACGTTCATGCTCAGTTTTAGCTGATACTAAAGAGCCCAATTGAAATACGCTAAATTCTCCTTCTTCTTTTAATTACCTAATCTGCCGACATAAATATATAATGGTTGTTTTACAAGCTGATCATTAACGATTTCAGTTTTTGAGGTCAATGGAAGACATCAGGAAATGTGTCCCTGATACATAGCTAAGATAAAATTACTTGAACTGATTTGCTATGATGTGTATGTTAGATACATCTAAAATAATCAACTCTCAACACGCCCACCTTGATCATCTTCCAGTACCATAATCCCTAGAACCCTCTATTACTCCTCCACTCACGCTGAACCCTTGATCGAACTGCATACAGGTGCTGGTCTCGGGTCTAGTCCTCCTCGGCACCAGTGATCACCTATCTGCAATCAGTGTTGGTGGCAAGGTCGCAAATCTAGGACGTTATGATGATTCATAAAGAGAATTTCAAAATAGAATGGCTTGGTGTACCTATTGTAATCTGGATGTGTTTAATTTCCTATTATGATCCATGGTGGGAGGATAAGAATTGCAAAAAACTCCTTTGGATAATTGAAAAATGTTCTTAGAAAATTTGCCTCATATTAGCATGCTCTTAAATCTCAATATTGATTCATTACTAGATTTGAGCTTCACTAAAATAACATTTTGCTCATTGATAATGTTAATAATAAACAGCCCCCTCCAGCCCTCAGCACAGGTCAAGCAGTAATCACTTAGAGAGGATATATAATACAAGTCATCGCCATCCCAGAACACAACTGTGCCTCTTACCAGTGAGGATACGTTCCTGCCAGCCTCCAACATCATACTGCCAGCCCTACCTTAGCTCTTGACCGCCTCTTCAGGGGACCTGGCTGTGACTGCGATCTTTTTCGTGGCCAGGTTGTAATTGTATGTGGGAATGATGAGCATAGAGACAGGAATCACAAAACCCCCTGACACAGACCCCAAGGAGACCAGGCACCTACTGATTCTGTCATATTGAGATTTAGCATATAAAAAGCCTGTCATAATTGTATAAAGCATTACATAGCTATTTGCTAAAGGTGGATGGCTTTGGGCTGCGCGGCAAACTATATTGGAGGCTAAGGGGATTACCTTCTAGAATACCTTGGCGCTACAAACTACATGAATAAAAGAATCTGGCCCTCATTATCTCGGAGAGCTCAATGTGTCATATTTGTAGGGCTTTAACAAGGGAACCATGAAAAAATATCGTATGAGGTCTAACAAACCATGTGAAGAATCTCAAGAGGATTCCTACAGTTTGATTTGTGACTGTACATATGAAAGGACTCTAGGCCTAAGCAAAACTGAACTATTTTGGCTATATATATAACATTATATAACATATATCTATATCTCTCTCTCTCGCTTTCTCTCTCTCTCTGTCTCTCTCTGTATGTATGTATATATATATATATATATATATATATATATGTGTACAAATATATACATATATATAGATATATATTAGTTAAAGAAACCCAAAGATAACAGGGACATTACAAGTTACAATTATAAGTTGGGCCCTAAAGTAAGTATAACTTCCGCTCCTGCCATGCACTGTTATCTCATCAATTTTACTGCAAAGGTTACAGAGACATTATCAATGGTTTTATATTGATGTCATGAATGCTGTAACGTCTGGGGTGCATGGTGAGGGGGCGGGTAATCTTTTGGGTTTTTAAGTGAATATCTATGGTTTTTAAATTTCTATTTCCTAACTATGACGTCCCTGTAACCTTTGTTTTTTTAAGTGACTTTCCATAGTTTTTTAACGTAAAGTCATTTTAATTGCTATACGTTAATCCATTCACCAGCGCGCCCGGCCTTCAGCCATGCATTGCTGGTAATTGCCGCAGAGTATGACCAGTGGCCAAGCCCTGTGGCCAACCCCCATACCCACCCAACCTTGCAGCACCACAGCCTTCAGCTATACACAGTGAGGGTTGGCCGCAGTGTCTGGGATGCGGCCAACCCCCTTTAAACACACCAACCCCGCACCATGCACGGCCTTCATAAGTGGTAGCTTTGTGGGGAAAAAGGGCTTAATCAAATCACAGAAAAAGTTTTCAAATTGACAAACCAGAGAAATAGATGTCTAGGAAACATCCCCACGTCTGGAAAAGAAACTGAAAATGCCCACTATGGGATAAAACAATAGATATTTTAAATATTTTTTATGCATACCTTACCATTTCCGCACCATGTTCTTTCTTGTTTTCTTCATTACTTACATTCTAAAAATACAGGCAGTAAAATGTCACAGATATCGTAACAATCTGCTGACGCTCTTTACCAAGTCAAAATTACTAGCAAAGTTCCTGTATTGCCCCTCTCACATATATCATCTGTGATGGACAATCTTTTCAACAACATTCTAGAAATGAGGTTTTGAAGTAGATATGCAATAAACAACTTGTGTTATTTACAACTTGCTCCCAGAGTATCACAACACCATAGCAGGTGCCCAGAGGCCCTACTAATAGTGGCCTCAGGAGGTTAAAAACCTGACTACCCCGCTGGAACCTGTGACCTTCAGATTGTCTGCTGCACATATCTTGAAAATAAACCATAGCAGCAGACTTCTACACTGGTCCAGCTTACAAAAATACATCAAGCAGACCTGCCGGAATAAAAGGCGCATTTTGAGGAAACAGATCTATATGGCTGCACTAACATTCCTGCTGTATGTCGCAGAAGTGGTTGTTATTGTGGAAAGTCTCCCCTACACACAGCAAAATCATTATCATGTTAGAATACTGTTAATGTGTGCCTCCTTAGCCCAGGCAAGTAAAGGTTTTTTTAAAAAGAAAAACATCGAAGCTTAGTCTCTATTTATAAAGTCCGAAAGAGGTTTCAGGAAGTGCGTGGTGTTTCTAAGGCCACAACACGTTCCTTTAAGTTGTACCTTCACTTTCACAACTCCTTACACCGAATCACTGCTGGTTTTATCGGCAGAAGCTTCTGTAGTAGAAAAGTTGGTATAATGACGTTGAATTATAGATATCTGATAATAATTAGGCCCTTGTGCAAGTGACGGTGCGAGGTGTTGCTCTGTTTAATATAACATCTGCGTGGCTGAGCCTGAATCGGTCTGCATCTCATCGAGTACAGGGGCATAAGGGGAGCATGGCTAATACCGGAATGTTACATTTCGCTATTTTTGCAGAGACCACTGGGTGCACTTAGAGTTTAACATATAATGAAAGCACAAACAGAGGGCTTCCCTATTTTTCTGAACCCCTCAAACTATTATAAATCTTGTTGTGTCTGACAGTGAAATAACAATTGTTTTAGAAATGTTGATGTGTACTTTAAGTGTTAAATTTGTCAAAATGGACGCAAGATTCACATGGTCCCGTTAACATCAAGTACTTCCTCAGCCAAGAAACCTACACAGAACTGCTGTGGGTGTGAACCCTTTGAACGTGTTTCAAGGCGACACAGTGAGCCTATTTTAAATTTTCTAAGAGAGTTTTCTCATGAAGGTGCAAATTTAAAAGAACATGATAGCGAGGTTGAGAAGATACCCAAACACAAAATGACCCTGTGTTTGAAAAAGGCCTTTAGAATTGAGTCATCGCGGTCCACTTAAACGCCCGATTTCTCTTATTTCGCCTGTATTATGTGTTGGCATGTTGGTGTTTATGCAGATCTCTTAGTGTTGCAGGATTGTGTATGTGAACTCCATATGATGTAAACTCTGTAGTAGAGCAGATAAATCTACCTAACACGTGCAGGGTGAATGTAATGTGTACTGGCTGTATTATTACATTAGATTAAGAGGAAATAAGATGAACTTTCTTCAGACCCAAATCTTTTGTTTCACCACCTATAAAACAATTTAGTTTATTTAGTTCATTTGTTACCAACCTGGCCCTTTTGTGTACACTTACAACTATTTAAGAGAATGCAACATGGCTGTTTGCTTCCTGGGTACGAAAAAAAAGAAATGATCCCAAGTTAAATAATCAATAATACATATTTGTTTAAAAAAGAGTGGCATGACACTTCTTGCGCGCTACAGTGATAGCGGATACTAGTTTGTAAGTAACCACCCGCTACTGGCATTACATTATTGTTTGGATATAATTTGGCAAGGGTGACCATTGCTTCTTTAGGCACATCCGCTTCTATGTGCTGTGACTGAAGTCTATTATCCGGAAATCATTGCACATTGTTTTGCCAAATGTGTGTTTTTTCTCTTCAGTTTCCACACGTATTTGTGTGTTCAAGCTTCAATGTGTGTCGCTGATTGTCTCAAATAAAGCAATGGCCTCTGATATCACCGGTTTGTAACTGGACAGAATTAGTCCATGAAAGGCTTGCCACTATTCACTGAGTCGGTGGGGCACTGGGACCGATGTTTATGTTCCTGGTAATACTTAGGTGCAGCTGACTAGGGGAGCGCTTTACTTTTAAATTGCCTGAGACAGAAATTTAATTTCTCTCCTTAAAAAAAAAAAAAAAAACTCAGGCCCTCATTACAACTTCGGTGGTCTTTTTCAAAGACTGCCGAAACCGCGGGCGCGATCATACCGTGCTGGTGGTATGATTGCCGCCCTATTAGGAGTTCTCCTCTGTGCCAGCAGACGAAAACAGCGTTTCCGCCCGCTGGCCCAGCGGAAATCCCACCAAAACATTGAAGCCGGCTCATAATCAAGCCAATGGCAATGTTGAGGTGCATCGAGTGCAGCTGCACCCGTCGCTCATTTCACTGCCTGTAATTCTTACAGTGAAATACGCGATAGGGCTGTGCATGGGGACCCCTGCACGGTCCATGCAAAGTGCATGGGCAGGGCAGGGGCCTCCATGGGCCCCAGCTGCCCCATTCCGCCAGCCTTTCCGCCATGGAATGGCAGGCAGATGGGTTCTCGTAATCCCCCTGGCGGATTACAACCGACGGGACCGCTAAGCTGCAGGCTGGCTGCAGCCTGGCGGTGTCGGCGGTATGACCGTGGAAGATCAGCCAGGGTCCTAATGAGGCGGTCAGACCGCCCTGTCTCCGGCGGTCTGACCGGCATCATGAGGCTGGAGGTCTTAAGACCGCCAGCATCGTAATGAGGGCCTCAGTCTTGTATACTTATACGTTTATACAGGGCAGCCTAAAACTCGCAGAGTAAGAATAATATTTCAAAACAATATATAAGAATGCTAATTAATGCAAATATTATCAAAGGAGACCGATTGCCTGGCCTCGTTAGCATTTTACAGGAACCCAAATCAATTACTTCAGAGATAAAAGTCAAGTAGTCCTCACTGTCAAATAGGGCCCTATCCAGATTTCTGTTACGAAATTAAATGAGCATGGCTCATCCACGCAAGTGTAGGGGCACGCTTTATAATAACCCAAATGCCTCAAGGACCTGGCCTACCTGGAGGCTAAGTAAACTATTAGCACAGGGGCTCGTGATTTAAAAAAACAAACAACTTTTCTCTGATGATCTGTGGATCCAGATGTGGATTTCGCTGAGCATTTTAATTAAATGCTTTTTAGACTCGGCAGGTTCTTGTTTGAAGTTTTGGCAGCCAATCAGCTCTCAGCAGGAGATCTTCCATGATCTACGGCTCTAGATATACAAATTATTTTTCCCTTTCATATCTCAAAAACTACTAAACGGATTTAGACCAAATTAAAAAAACAGTGATCTGTGGACCAAAAGCTACTCTTTTGCCAAATTTGGTGTAATTCTGTCCAGCATTTCTGGCTGCAGCCATGTCTAAAGAGTCTATGGGAATAAACATGGGAGATGCACTTTTTTTGGCCCCCTCTTTTTCTCGGTCCCTGCTTTAAGATCATCCTGAAACTTTTCATGCATGACAACATCTTTGGGCACACTTTTTTGGAAAATTTTGCGAAGATTCATCAAACGGTGCCAAAGATAAAAAAGAAGATAAAAAGATCTAGGCAAGTCAAAAATCTGACTTTTGAAACTGGATCCTAACTGTAACTGCATACTGGCGATCACTAGTAGGAAATATGTATATATATATATATAAATATATCGGCAGTCAATAGTTATAGTTAGGGCCTATAGGACCTAGTTTCAATAGACCATACATATATATATATATATATATATATATATATATATATATGACAGGCACACTATCATAATATGTAACACATAAGCAGCATATTCTTGTGTAGTTACGTGCATAACAAATAAGACAATTAGCATTTAGCAGTTGGGAGGCAACTGCAATAGGTACATAATGGTCAGTGATATAAATGAATATGTGCAAACACTTAATATGTGCTGGTATATTATGACGGTAATTACAGTATCAGTAGTTGATGCCTCAACAAAAGACTGGTGAAACCCACATGTTTTGACGTAAGTCCTCAATCAGTGGTATTTCATTCCAAATTTGCCATCACTTTAACAAAGTTGATATTTCTAGATTAGAAAAAGAATCAGAAATTATCAGCAGCCAGAATAATTTGTGGTTGCACCTTTGATTGATTGTCTGCTAACAAGTATTAAGGCATCTGAACGGTCATGTAAATCTGTTTGGTGGATAGAAAAACATTATATTGACCTTTGAGTTAAGCTGTAAGAATTAATGAGACGTGAATGGTATTAGGCTTTAGGAGCTGGTGCTACACCTAATCAGATAATTCCAAAAGTAAGGAAGGCGAATGACTAAGTTACAATGTGAGGAACATGAGTTTCATTGAAATACAGTGGTTTAAGAAAGAGATCATCATTAAGGAAAAAAAGCGGTATTCCTCAGACCATTAGTAGAAATAGAATATGTGGTCACAAAAAACACATTGAACATCTAAGTGATGACAGCTAAGAAGAAAGCAACTAAGCACAACGAGAATTACCAATATTAAGCCAGTGTAAGCATTACCCAGGAACGGACAAAGTCATGCAAAAACTGCCAACCAAATATTAAGAATTATCACTATTGAGTTCAGATTTGCCCCATCAGTCATTAATACTTAATGCCTTGTTAGATATATTCCATCATACATTAATCCTAAATGAATGTTTAAATTTGTCTAACTACACCATACCTCATGATGCATGTTTAAATGTACCCCATGGGTCTTTTATTTTCGGTGCATGTTTGCACCATCTCACACTCGTATTAAAATCTTGTTTAGATTTGAACTTTGAGTGTCAAGCCAAATATGCTCCATTATTTAGAAGACCGGACTCTTTGGGCACATTTTCACCATCACTCATTATTCCTAGTGAATGTTCTGATAAGCAATATCATTCAATAATTATTAGCAGATGCTGAGATTTTCACCATCACTAACTAATCCTCAGTGCGTGCCCATATTAATAACATTGCTTAATACTGCTGCCATATTCTACAAACAAAAAAAACTATTTTGTTGACATTGTAATATGCCATTTTCATATGAAAATCACAATGTTCCTGATGACGACACTCCACCCATCCTTCCCTAATAGTGGTTTAATCTTTTTCTTCTGCCTTTTTCTCACAGCTGCATAAAGATGCATTACAGGTCATTAGACGTCCAGAGAGGAAGCAGTTTCTTAGGTCATTACTAGAGCCTCCCTAAAGTAGGTAGAAATGGTGAAGTAACATAGGTCAATATTAGAGCCCTTTCTGAAGTCAGAAGAATTGATGCAGTACCTCAGTTCAAAACTGTATGCACCTCTAAAGTCAGCAGAAATGCGTAGTACCATAACCAGTTACCAAATGCCCTGTGCACTCTTAAGCCTCCATCAACCCTACATCTGAAAAAATAACAATGTCCTTCTTTTTACCCCCAGTATTGTAAAATCTTAGGGTGTAATTATGACATTGGCGGTCTGAGGATTGCCAATGCTGCGGTTGTGGTCGGACTACAGCACTCCTGGAACATCACATGGTTCCCGACAGGCTGACAGCAGTTGGAGTTATGGTCAGTCACTGCGGCGCTGAGTTCAGCAGTGCCGCGCTGATCAGGAGTCCACTTTCTGTCAGCCTTCTCATGACAGAGATTCCGCCATGAAAAGCCTGATGGAAACACAGGGCAGGGGGCACAATACCTTTGGAATGCTGCACCCTCTGAATATTCACTGCAGACAGAGTGCATTCCAAGGGTTCTGGTGTGCTACGGTATTGGCCTCAGCTCCCTTAAGACAGCCAAGACCAATACCGTAGCACTGTTCCACCAAACTGACCAGCAGGAGCATTGTAATACGATATTCCTGCCAGTCAGCCAGGTGGGAACATCATAACATGGTGGGGTTGAGGCAGCTAGGTTGACGGCCACCTCATCCCCATTAGTTTGGTGGTCAGCCCGTCCGACCGCCAAACTCGTAATGATAATGAGCCCCTAGATGCCAGCCTTGTGCCAAGACACCAAACTTGAAATGAAAAATGGTGTGTTCTATATGTTTGTGCCCAATGCCTTCATAAAAAAAAAATCAATACAAGATCAGACAGTGCTTGTCAGGGAAGGACAGTACTTTGCAGCTAGCACTGTGCTAGTGTGCAAATGTATTGGCCTCGCCCCCCTTAAGGCCAACACCATAGCACTGTTAACATTATAATACAATGTTCCCGCCGGTCAGCCCGAAAAGAACATTGGGCCATATGTATGAACACATTTTCCCCATTGACACACAATGGGTAAAACTCTTTGATACATCTGGCCCATTGTAATATGACAGGGTGACCGCTGCCAGCATGACAGCCAAGTCCTCCTTGCAGCACTGGCGGTCCCGCTTTGGGACCACCAATGTCATAATGAGGCCCTGCTTTTCTGAGAAGGTAGTGGTGAATTGAAAGTTGGCAAATCCCCTGATATTGGGACAATTTTTATAAAAATCCATGCCTTTGTAGTTCCAGAGGCCAGGCTATTGTCCTCTGGAGGGCCAACCAGGAATTTGTAGTTATCCTCTGGAAGAAATATGAGTGAGAAGACTAGTGCTAAGCAGCTTTTGCTCAGGCAACCTAAAGTACATTTTTTTAAAGTTACATTTTGACTGCAGTTATCAAAAGACTAATTTGATTAATAAATCCGGTTTTGAAAACTAAGGGGAAAATAACGTTGTTCCCTATTGCTAGAATTTACCCAAGTAGAGATACAAAACAATAATTTTTATTATGTCTACGCCTGTTTCTGGAGAAAACAACATAAAGACTTTTGTACTTCAGTCTCTGTGAGGGCATCAATTTTAAATGTGATTGATGTCAATCTTTTATATATGTTAGGCATCCAGTCAGGTGGGCTTAGAAAGCTCACTTTAGGAGTGACTTATTAATATATAGTCCACTTTCCTGCTGTCATTTCGGTGCTTTTAAACTGCAGCCCAGTCAGGCCACAGTGCTTTGGGCTTCATATATTTTTTATACATTTGTGTAGTGTAGATACACACTGCAAAGCACATGCGACATTTAGCTTTCATGTCATTGGTACTTCTTCTGTGCCATTTACTGTGGCATGACAGGAAAGTTGAATATACCAATTTGGTGAAACTAATTTTAATAGTAGCCTTTTAGGGCCTGATCACAAACATTGCTGCTCAGAATAGCAGTGCCACAGTGCATAGAGACCTAGTAATATCAAAAATAGGGTGCAGAAAAAGGTAGCAAATAAGGGGTACACATTCCAAAATTGCTCATTTCCCCGAAGCTTCTGCAGTTGACGTTTGCGAATGTCCACCAATATACATATTTTGGGTGTTCAAAAACATCAAAGCCAAACAACGCCTTGTAATGCCCACATCTTGCCTACTGAGGTATGTTTGGTTATAAACATACATATATAGCTGAAAATACTGTCTTTTTCCTGTATTCGTTGACATCCTCTGTGGCAGAAAATGAAATGGTTAATAAATGGAGCATTTTCTAAATATACAGAAATACAGGGATCCCAAAGCAATGCAGGGATTCAAAATACTTGTACAAAGTAAAGTGTAATACTTAAGTAGTTGGTAAAGATGTTTAATGTTTTGAATGTTACTTAGCCACAGTTGTGTGGAAAGCATTCCCGGTAAGGTGCTTTTGGTGCGGAACTTTGACTCTGCAATGTGAAATGTATCAACATGGGAACCAAAATGGCACAATATTTATTTTACTCTTAAAAGGGATTGTTATTGGACCTTTAATCGTAATGGAACCATTCACATTTGAGACCTTATGCATGTGCTCTGTTTGTTGAAACTTTCAAACTGGTACAAGCATTGAGGTCTTTGCTTCAGGTAGTCCTTAAATGGGCACTGTCTGTACAGCAGCCATGCCTGGGGTCATTCGCACACCTATGATACCATAGGTCAGAATTGTTCAATTGTCATATATTCTCGCAAATGAAGTATTTTAAGGATCCGAATGGATATGGCAAGGCATAATTAAATATTTGAGAATAGAGCTTTATAAACCACAACGTTCAATTATTATCTAGAATCACTTTGCATTGTATTTGCAACACGGGTGAAGAATTGCTTTTCAATCACAGATGAAAAATGTATTACTGTACAATGCTCAAGTCTGCTGGTACAAAATATGAAAGACCATTCAGATAGACATTGACTGAAAGAGATTGACTTGAAACTCACTCTCACTGTATTTATCTGTCTTGACATGAGCTGTGACAGAGAGCTAAAGCAGAAACAATCTGAACTTAGCTCTCTTCTGCATCATATGGCCTTTGAATATAAGGATTCTACTTTTAAATGCATTTATTCATTCAAAAAACGCCCTTAAACATTATATTAATTATACTATAAGATTGTGTATACCGCTTAGCTACCCAAAAAGGGTTTCCCAGCACTTTGGCAGGAAGATAGGATGTTGTGGAGTGAGAAATGATCAGAAAAACCAGGTTTCCAGACCTTTACAGAAGATGGTCAGTGAGGGACAGCTTCTTAGAGACTCTGGTAGGGTCTTCCACAGTTTATGGCCAAAGTGTGAGAGGGAGCAACTGCCCATGTGAGCCAGTTTAACTCTGGGAATCAAACACATGTACAAGTTGCTTGATCAAAGGAAGAAAGTTGGTCTGGTATGGTACCACCAGTTCCTGTAGGTAAAGTGGACCAGTACTCGGCCTAGCTTTATGCATATAGCATAAGGCTTTGAACTGTATGCATTTGTTCAACGTAAGCCAGTGAAGTTCGTAAAGGAGACATGACACAGAGGCATGTTTAGGAAATAATATAGAAGCCTGGCGGAAGAGTTCTGTAGGTGTCCAATAAAGGGCTTCCCTGCCCTAAGTAGATGATGTTTCCATAATCAAGTCTTGATGAAATGAAGGCCTGGGTGACATCCATTGGGCTGAGTAAGGGAGCATCCAGATGATTTCTTCAACCATTTCAGGAGCACAAATCAGGTAGAAGCTACCTTGGCAATTTGCAATTTCATTGACAGATTGACTTTTAGCCAAAACCCTAGGGGCCAGATGTAGGAAAAGGTTTTTCCCATTCTGTGTCAATGGGAAAATGTGTTCGTACATATGGCCCTAGGTACTTTACTTTGGAGACCAGTTCCAAAAGAATGCATACATTTTCAGGCTAATGCTAAGAGTCTCATAGCATGGGGTCCTTACCTATCACCATCACCTCAGTCTTATCGCCATTAAGCTTTAAAGAGTTAGGCCCCTCATTACAGCCAGAGGTCTTCACCACCGTGGGCCCGGCAGTAAAGACTGCCACATTATGAGCATGGCGGTGTTGCTGACTTGAAACAGCCACAATGCTGCCAGTCCCGCCAGTGCAGGCCGACCGCCACGGCAGGCTGGGGCCAGTGGCATGCCTCACACCACCGGCTGTATTACGAGGGTGCAAACCGCCAGAGTTTTTGCTGCAGTTGCCCTGCCATGAAAACCATGGCAGTAACGCACCTGGGTACAGGAATCCCAATTCCTGTCACTGGCACATGCACCTCCACACATTAACACACTTGCAGACACCCCCCACCCGACCGCACGCATACATACAAACTCCCCCACTTGCTCACACACAGACACCCCCCCACGTCCGCATGCCGACAACTCCCCCACTTGCTTGCACACAGACACACCTCCACCCTCCGCATACATACACACCCCACCCTCCACATACATGCGCACCCCCACCCTCTGCATTCATACACACGCCCACCCTCCACATACATACAAACTCCCCCACTCGCCTGCACACAGACACACCTGCACCCTCCATATACATGCAGACACTCCCCTCCATGCATGCATACAGTCATAGACACACATGCACACTCGTTCCGAAACACACACACATGTTCAAACACACACACGCACACATCACACATATGCGCCTACCACGCACACACACTCACCCCCTCCATTCGGTTGGTCCACCTATGAGTCGAGGTAGTTGTCCGGTAGGGGGTGGATGTCGGTGGTTCCACTGCCAATGCTGCACCACTGTGCAAGGACCACCGTGCCATATTACTCCTCGTAATATGTCAGGCGGAGTCCTTGCGGCGTGGCGGTGCTGGCACTGAAACTGCCTCTCACCTGCCGACAGTGTCGGATTTCTGCCTGTTTCGGGTGGAAATCTGTTGGTGAGTCATAATATAGCGGTCTTTTGATGACCGCTTCAACGGTGGTCTTGGCAAAAGACCGCCAAAGTCAAAATGAGCACCTTAGTGTTGATCCAGGGAAAGATCAAAATTGTGTCCCTGAGCAGATGACAGAGAAAAGATGATCTGATTGTCGTCAAAGTAGGAAAACAGGGTAAGACCGCAGCTTTCCACAATATATGAAAGGAGACAAACATAAATATTGAATAACATTGGGCTTAATACCATTGAGCTTAAGTATATAAGTGTAGACTGTCTAGCCCTTCATGTAAATCCTTAGGGGTAAGATCAAATGATATTAAATAATATGCAAACAATATGCAGGAGGTATTTCAACCACTGGACTTGGAGGTCACCAGCAGATGCAAAAAAAACAGAAGGTAAGTCATTCATTTAAAGGGAAAACAAAAAAGGTGCAAGTAAACAAATCTATTTAAACCATTTTTGTTATAATTTTCAAGCAAAGGTCTTGGTCCCCTCCCAGTAACACTGGGCACCATGGTAAGTATGAAGAGCTATAACTAGCAGCAGCAAATTATGAGGAATGCTTAACATTATTTTTTCCATATAATGGATCTATCTACACAACAAAAGGCTGTAGAAAAATCTACAAAGGATGAATACATTAATTGGTTTCTAAAAATTATATATTTTCAATTATTGATTGTTATATAGCAGCGTTATCAAATAAGGAGCTGTTCACTTTAAAACCTGCTTGCTTTATTGTTATTATTGTTTGTCTACCATGGGGTGTTCTAAAGTACCTTTTGCAAATATTTTTCTTACTCCATGTCAAACCGTCATCTGCCTATATTTACTGGGGAAACAGTGAGACCCCTTTCTATGTAGTGGTACTGGAAGGCTGTCTGTTCAGAAATTTTGAATTTTTCCAGAATTATAACAATAAGATAACATCAGAAAAAAATAGAGACCATAGGGCGCCCCTTCCTTTTTATAACTGTTCTGCAGATTTCATTATGCCCAATAACCCAGGATGAGCTGGCTCTCAAAATTGACACTTCAGTTTTGTTTTTCTGAGGGTCGGCCATATTTATTGTTTAAAGAAATATTGTTAGATAAAATAATCTTGGGGTCTACAGGGAAGCTAGAATCACATAGATTTTTTGATAATGCACCCACTCTTTGTTGTAATCACAATAGACTTAACCAACACTGTATCTTCTGTATTTTCCTCCCTCCAATTATATTCCAGTATCTTTGTGTATTTGTAAAGACTGCACCTTCACAACCATCAGTCGGGAGCCAACCTGCCTGAAGTCTTAGTAAGTGGTTTTCATGCTCTCCTTCTTTTTAGGATAGTAATTATTTTTCCTCTGATGGAAAAACGGACTGAGCCGGATTCACAAATGTAAACGTAGACCAAATGTCTAAGGGACTGATTTAAGGAAAGAGGCACTGCACCCAGTGCAGCACCACTTTCCTTGCGTCCCTTAGTGCCGCCCTACCGCCACAATGTGTGCGCCATATTTAAAATGCGGCGCATCATGGCAAAGGGTGAGGGGCAATAGGGTAATTATTTTTTAAGCTATTGACGTACTCTGTAGGAGTAGCGCCAAAATGTTGGCATTACCCCTGCAGAGTACATAGGGGCCCATTGTTTTCAATGGCATGCCCCCTTTTAACGCCTGCCCCGAGATTTCTTTGGGCCATTTTTTCACCTACCCTAAGCAGGAGCACCTCCTTTGCATGCGTCATGCCCAGCTCAAGCATAATGTAGCGCAAAGGGTTACAAAGTAGTGCAGCGTTTTTGGCCATCTAACGCCACATTATCGTAAAAAAATGACACTAATGTGTCATTAGATGGCGCTAGGTGCTCCTAAATCACCCGCTAAGTTTAGACCAAAAGTCTAGTAGTAAAGTTAGACTTTTTGTCTAACCACTTTAGACTTTTGGTCTAAATTTAGACCAATAGTCTAAACTTGGATCAAAAGTCTAACTTTACTGCTAGTAAAGTTAGACTTTTGATCTAAGTTTAGAATTTTGGTCTAACTTTAGTCTTTTGGACTAAGTTTACTGATGTGAATCAGGCCAGATTTTTTAAAGCTGGGTACCCATTAAGGTTATTTTGAGCTTAGATGGCTTACATCTTTGAGGATTAACATATTTTAAAGTTTTTATGTAATATTCATATTCTTCAAATTGATTTTTATTGAGTTGGTTATGGCATCAATTGATTTTGGTAACAAGTGATGCAAGTTCACTATTTTATTAGTATACCCTTAACACCCTAGAGACTCTGTTGACCTTTATATATTATTTAATGCTATAACTTCCCAATTACTATTAATCTATTTTCTTAACATGTGGTCCAACAAGTTAAATATTTGCTTTATCTCCATCTGTTGATTATCTTCATTGTTTTTTGCTCTCCCTTCTGATCAGAACTCTATTGTGTACAGAGATGCTGCCTTTGTTGCTCGGGCATAAGAGAACAAGTAAGAATATATGAAAGAAAGCAATTGACAACTAAATAATTAAACCAACTATGAAAGATTGAAAGACAATTCAATAGAAAACAAGATAGATTGTCTAGATTAACATTTAAAAGAATGGCATACTAATTAATTGATCAATGGCTTCAAACACACATTTAAAAAAAAAAAACTAATCCTACAATTCCTATACATTTTCTACCAAAAAATGTACAAAACACTTGATTAATCCACCAGGAGAAACAATTGTCTTAGTCTGCAATTTGCCATATGAGAGAATATCTACACACGTTGATAACTACTTGGCCCAACTGTGAAAACCTTGAGCTCTTATAAGAGAACACATGTCTTTTTAAGAATCTTAGCAAACACCACATGGCAAAAGGAATATTTACTAACCACAATTGATGTAGTCACATTAAAGACTTCAATCAGACATGAGACTGGACTGAGACACCTGTATGAGAATTGCAACATTCCAAAATGCTGTTCAAAATGGTTGATATGTGTCTTAAAAACAACATTTTAAAAATCATTTGTGAACTGTTCAAATAAAAATGTTGTACCAGAATGGGGTTTTTATTTTCTCCCAGCTATGAGATGGTGGGAGAAGGAGATAGCATGGGGGGAAATATAAACTATGTCTACAAATAGTATTCCTCAGGTTGAGGTACATAAACAACCTCTTTATTATTTTGAAGGGTTGTGACTAAGAATTTACATCATACTTCAAAGGCCTGAATGACAATGAGTATGGACTGGAATTCACCTGCACTACAATTTAAGAACAAATTGACATTCTGGATATCCCAGTGTACATCAACAAGGAAAAAACTGAAACTATCCTACAGAAGAAAAGTGCATACCCAAACAGTACCCTACATCGTGCCAAACTCCCTACTGAAACCCTGATCAAAACCATACTATGTGGGGAATATCTCTGAATAAAACAAAAAGAGCCACTTTGTTACAAAATCAAAATAGATGTGGCTTGAAGATTCACAATTAGGCATTAAAAATTGAAAAAGCTGCAAAATGTGTTAAATACAGTGTCATCCAATTCCAACGAAACATAGAATAAACTGCGAATCACAGACTGTGTCTTGGAGTGCTAATGCAATTTAAAATATGTAGGGTGCACTGCACTGCATGATCATTAAAGAAAAGAATGCTGGAATATGTATGGGCTGATCAAAATAAGGACACATCATATGTTGTGGCCAAATACTGCATTAAGAGTTATAAGGACAATTGTCAGACAATGTCATACTATGGTATAGATACTGTACCACAAAGTGAAAGAAGAGGTGACAGAGTAAAACAACTCTGTAATTTTGAAATCAAAGTACATTGTAAGACTACACACTATAATTTTATATGGCTTGCACAACAATGAGGAAATATTCAAAAGAAGCAATGATACTCAGATACAAATCAATATTGGCCAAACAACAGGAGAAACGCAAAGATGCACATTCATAAAATCTTATTAAGATACACACCAAACAGAATGTACCAAAGGATGCACTTCAAAGAAATTATGAAGTAGGATATCTTAACACACCTAGGCAGTCTCAATGCCACTAAGGCTAAGATGTGGGACTAACAATAAAGCCCAAGTACAAATTCAAGTGATGCATATGAGCATTGAATTACAGATGAAAGTAATCGGCCAAAATACTGAAACAATTAAAATAGGCACTCACTTCAAACTGTCAAAGTTACTGATAAAAAATGCAGTTACCCCCAACATGTCTTTATTTAACATTGAAAGATTTCCATACACCGGGATAGCAGATTTTTGTCAACTTAATTTTTTTTTTTAATATATTGATGAAATAACAACAACCTCTGATTGTGTGAATGTATTGAGGGATTGCTCTCATCGATGGCAAAGAAGTTTCTGAGTCATAGAGAAAAACACTAAGCTGGATACACTTTGGCCATTTTGGTCATAACAGGCCAAGTGGAAAAATATTCAAAGACATGTAAGACATTTTCACTACATCATCCAGAATGCCTCCTAATCAGCAGGACAGGTGAATATATTTAAGTAAAACAAACAATTGAATTGCCAACACTGATGAAGATTGGATAGGTCAAAACACAGTGATTTTTAGTCTGTAATTGTGCTCTCAATAAAATTATTTACTTGATTTCCAGACGTGCATTAACAAAAATATATACAGACAGAGAAAGAGAGCAAGAGTACATAATGGATAACTGTGTAATGTGTATTTTTTCATTACATGATTTGTTAATTAATTTTAGTACTTCGTAGAAAGATTTACATCACTTGAGTGTTTAGAGATGATTCTTTGCCTGAGACTCAAAATCATGTTTTGAGAAATTCTTATTTGCTTTTGGATATAATGTGCTCATATTTAAACTGTGTCCTATACAACATTTTGTATTATTATAAATAAAATTGCTAATTCAAAGCACATTGTAAGGAAATTGAAAACATGCATTTAAAAAATGTGTTTTTCTTTTATATGACATTGTCACTATAGAGTAGGTATAGATATAAATAAAGAGACAAAATAAAGTGTAATGTGGGACAATGTAACTTTTTGCTGCAGAGCTCTGTATTTATAATGTTTCTTTTCACACATTGGGGTGGATTCATTGGTAGATGCTTTCATCAAGATCTGGCCTGCAAAGGTGACCTTGACAGGTGTGCTGATTAAGGTTCTAAGAGCTGCACTGTCAGTGTGAATGTTTTTTACCAGCACTCATAGAAACAGGTAATGCTATGCTTATTCTTGTATATGTTTAGGGGAGCTAAATATCCTGCAAATTAATTCAGTACTGTGAACTACCAGAAATAATTCACACTCAGAACTCCTTTAGTGAAATACAAGCTTTGAAACCACTGAGAATAAGAAGGTTTAACCATTGTGTGTGTGTGTGTTTTCATTGCGTTTATTGCTAAAGTTTCAGTGACATGGAAAAACATATTTAACTGGAGTCATTGATATATTTTTGACATTTGTCTCCATATTTTAAGAAATTACATCACAGCAACAATTCCAAATCCCTCTGTGGGGCATTATCATTGCTGATTCAGCTTCCTATGCATTACTAGTCATAAAAATATGAAGGTTCTAATTCCAGTCACTGCCAATTATTAGATGCACTTTGCTGAGAACATATTCAACAATAGCTTTGTTCTACATACTGTTTTTTTTTTACCAAAACAAAGCATGTTTTTGCAAAATGTCTAAATTCTTAACTACATAATTATTTTTATATTATTTTAACTACATACAAATACACAATAGGGTTCAGTATTTCACTTGCTATTTAAATAAGTGTGTCTCCTAAGGAAAAAATACACTTTTCAATACAACTGCTCCTAAAGTAAATATATAATATTTAAAAAAAACATAACCAGTAGGATGTGTAACATGGTCCTATAATTCCATATTGTTGTCCTCGTAATATTTATAAACTACTTAGCCCTCAGCCCTTTGGTTTATAACATCACCTGAATCTCTGTATGGCAATTGTAGGTTAAAAAAAAAGTAAATAACTATTAAAATCAAAAGTTACTTTAGCATATAAGTGATTGAACACAAAACAGAACCAACTGTATCCCATTGCTGTACAACTGGAGGACCTGGGCAACAATAAAGAACATATTTTAAAAAAAATTCTAAATCCCAGGATATAGGTCCAGAATAGTATATATATTGTTAGCCCCTTAACTGTCAGGCCTTTCCCCCTCAGGTGCCAGGCCTTTTTTTGGCTATTTGGGGCAGTTTGTGCTTAGGCCCTCATAACATTTGCCCACATAAGCTACCCACGCCAAATTTGTGTCCTTTTTTCCAACATCCTAGGGATTCTAGAAGTACCCAGAGTTTGTGGGTTTCCATGGAGGAGACCAAGAAATTAGCCAAAATACAACAAAAAGTTGGCTTTGTAAAAAAAGTGGGGAAAAAGGGCTGCATAAGAAAGCTTGTTTTTTTCCCAACAAATGGTTTGTGGTGCTAAAATCACCATCTTCCCAACTTTCAGAAACAGGCAAACTTGAATCAGAAAACTACATTATTCAAAATAATTTTGGCATTTTACTGGGACATACCCCATTTGTACTATTTTTTGTGCTTTCAGCCTCCTTCCAGTTTGTGCCAGAAATGGGTGTGAAACCAATGCTGGACCCTGGACAGCTAAACATTTCTGAAAAGTAGACGAAATTCTGAATTCAGCAAGTGGTCATTTGTGTAGATCCTTTAAAATTTTCCTACAGAAAGTAACAGCTAAAATAAAAAAATATTGAAATTGAGGTGAAAAAGAACCATTTCTGTCCACGTTTTCTTCTATGACTTTTTCCAGCAATGGCAGATTTTTAAAGCAATATACCGTTATTTCTGCTGGACTCTATGGGTTGCGGGGATATATAGGGCTTGTAGGGTTCATTCAGAACCCTAGGTACCCAGAGCCAATAAATAAGCTGCACCTTGAAATGGGTTTTCATTGTATACCGGGTATACAGCAATCCATTTGGTGAAATATAAAGAGTGAAAAATAGGTATCAAGGAAACCTTTGTATTTCCAAAATGGGCACAAGATAAGGTGTTGAGAAGCAGTGGTTATTTGCACATCTCTGAATTCTGAGGTCCCCATTCTACAATGTGAATTACAGGGCATTTCTCAATTAGACGTCTATATTTACACACTGTCTTACATTTGGAAGGAAAAAATTTAGAGAAAGACAAGGGGCAAACAGACACTTGTTGTTATTTTCTGTGTTCCCCCAAGTCTCCTGATAAAAATAGTACCTCATTTGTGTGGGTAGGCCTAATTTCCACAACAGGAAATGCAACATGGGCACATCACATTTTTACATTGACAACTGACGTGTCTTTTGCAAAGTGCCTAGCTGTGGATTTTGGCCTCTAGCTCAGCCGGCACCTAGGGATACCAAACATGTGCCTGTTTGAAAACTAGACACCTGGGGAAATCCAGGATGGGGTGACTTGTGGGCCTCGCACCAGGTTTTGTTACCCAGAATCCTTTGCAATCCTCAAAACTTGGCAAAAGAAAAACACTTTTTCCTCAAATTTTGGTGATATAAAGTTCTGGAATCTGAGAGGAGCCACAAATGTCCTTCCACCCAGCATTCCCCCAAGTCTCCTGATAAAAATGGTACCTCACTTGTGTTGGTAGGCCTAGTGCTTGTGACAGGAAACGCCCCAAAACGCAACATGGACACATCAAATGTTTACATTGATAACTGAGAATTTTTTTGGGAAAGTGCCTAGCTGTGGATTTTGGTCTCTAGCTCAGACCGCACCTAGGAAAACCTACCACACCTGTGCATTTTTCAAGACTAGACACCTAGGAGTAACCCATGAGGGGGTAATTTGTGGCACTCCCACCATGTTCTGTTACCCAGAATCCTATGCAAACCTCACAATTTGGCTAAAAAAACACTTTTTACTCACATTTTGGTGATAGAAAGTTCTGGAATCTGAGAGGAGCTACAAATTTCCTTCCACCCAGCACTCCCCAAAGTCTCCCGATAAAAATTGTACCTCACTTGTGGGGTAGGCCTAGTGCCCGCAACAGGAAATGCCCCAAAACACAAGATGGACACATCACAATTTCCCAAAGAAAACTGACATGTTTTTTACAAAGTGCCTAGCTGTGGATTTTAGCCTCTAGCTCATCCAGCACCTAGGAAAACCTGGACATTTCTGAAAACTAGACACCTAGAGGAACCCAGGATGGGGTAACTTGTGGTGGTCTCACCAGGTTCTGTTACCCAGAATCCTTAGCAAACCTCAAAATTTGGCAAAAAAACACTTTTTCCTCATATTTCGGAGCTGAAAAGTTTCTGGAAGCTGAGGGGAGCCACAAACTTCCTTCCACCCAGCATTTCCCCAGGTCTCCCGATAAAAATGGTATCTCATTTGTGTTGGTATGCCTAGTGCGTGCGACAGGAAATGCCCCAAAACACGACGTGTGCACCTCAAAATTATCAAATACAAAACTACCTGTTTTTGCAGGGATGCACTGTGTTTTTGGTCCTAGGCTTAGCAGCCATCAAGGGAAACCTACCAAACCCAGACATTTCTGAAAACTAGACACCCAAGGGAGTTCAGGGAGGTGTGACCTGTGTGGATCCCACAGTGTTTTCTTACCCAGAATCCTCAGCAAACCTCACATTTATCTAAAAAATCAAGTTTTTCCCACATTTCTGTGTGGGCTCACCACACCGGTACAAATTTCCTACCACACAGCGTTCTCCTCAGTCTCCTGATAAAAATGATACCTCACTTGTGCAGATTGGCCAAGTGCCTGAGACAGGGAAGAGCCAAAAACATTTCAAAATTGAGGGGGAACCAAAGCAGGTCAAAAAGGGCAGTTTGAAAAAAACATTCTTAGGCTGACAAGTGGGGCAGAATTTTTATCAGTATAGATGCGACAATGCTGGGTGGTAAGAATTTTGTGCATTCCTGCATATTTCGGAAGGTTCCATCAGAAAAATGTGGGGTAAATGAGTGATTCCAAGCAAAGTAGGAGATTTGCAGGCCATTGTGGGTAGGAAAATGGTGAGGGGTGCATGTGAAACACACCAACCTGGACTCACCCAGATGTTTAGTTTTCAGATGTGTCTAGGTCTCGTAGATTTTCTACATGGCAGGATCCCAAAGACCAAAATGCGCAGCCTTCACCATTCCAAGTGGGATGATTTTGAGAGTTAGACAAGCTCTCATGGCCCAAATGTAAAACCAAAACCCCAAATAATCAAATGTCCTTTTGCGTGCCATGGAATAAGATGTCTTTGTGTGCGGGGGAGAGCTGGAAGACTGTTACCCTCTTCAGTTGGGGTGGGGGCAAAACCATGCCTTTCTGGTTGGTAGCCACCACCCCACTATTTTTTGTTTTAATTCCCTGGTATCTAGTAGGCTTTCTGCACCCAACCCCCTGGGGAGTGGATTGGGGGTAATTTCCCCATCTGCCCACTGGCGGGGCAGATGGGCCTTACAAAAATAGGCAGAAATGGCCAACAGTAATGTGCCCCCAAGAGGAGCGACCCTTGTCCAAGGGGCTCCCCCCCCAAACAAAACACACACCAATCCCTGGTGCCTAAGTGGTTTCTTCCCCCCCAGGGGCAGATCTGCCTAATAGAAATAGGCCTATCTGCCCCCAAAAGGGGTAGGGCTGGCCTAAAATAAATTTGCCCCCTAGGGGAGCGACTCTTGCCTAACCCGATGGGCTAAATAATATTTCCACCTCTACAGCTGAGTTGGTTATACTGACAGCCACATCTGATAGAAAGCAAATTACAGAGCTGATATTATGTAATGTAATGCTTTTTGGCACTGGCATTCCCTGGCGGTATGATAAGTGTTAGACCTGACAGCCTTAGGGTGGTTATCCCCAAACTTTCTGCCAGCCTCCGTCCATTTTTCTGGACATGTTTTTGCTGGTTTTGGGAGTCTACACACTTTTCCACTGCTGTCCACTGCTAAAGTGCATATGCTCTCTCCCCTAAACATGGTAACATTGGTTACTACCCAATTGGCATATTTAATTTACCTGTAAGTCCCTAGTAAAGTGCACTACATGTGCCCAGGGCCTGCAGATTAAATGCTACTAGTGGGCCTGCAGCACTGATTGTGCCACCCACATACGTAGCCCCTTAACCATGTCTCAGAACTGCCATTGCACGGCCTGTGTGGCAGTTTCACTGCCACTTCAACTTGACATTTAAACCTACTTGCCAAACCTCAAACTCTCCTTTTTCTACATAGAAGTCACCCCCTAAGGTAGGACCTAGGTAATCCGTAGGGCAGGGTGCTATGCAGGTAAAAGGCAGGACATGTACTATGTGTTTTACATGTCCTGGTAGTGAAAAAAAAAAGGGCTCTTAACCCCTCACAGGGATCCTGGCAGATAGGACAAGGCTGAAAAGGGAACTTGTGCACTTCAAAACCACTCTTTAACATTTACCCCACTACAAAGGCATTTTTGGGTATATAAACTGGGTCTCTGAGCCCACCAAATCAGACACTTCTGGATCTACACCTGCACTCTGTCAGAGGAACTGCCTGGCTGCCCAAAGGACTCATCTGGACTGCTTTGCTGAGAAGGACTGCTGTTCTGCTTGTTGCCCTGCTGGCCTCTGACATTGCCGGAAGGACTCTGCCTTCCCCATAAGTGCTCTCCAAGGACTGGGACTGAGCTTGCCTCCTGTTCTGAAGTCTCAAGGCCAACAAAGACTTCACTAGCTAGCTTTTAGCTAGTTTTCCGACTTCATAGACTCCAAGAATGACTTCCACGATGCCAGTACTGATGCCGCAGCTGCTCCCACTCCATGGACATCGCTGCACGCAATGACTGTGGCCTGCAATGCAAGTCCGACTTTGCCACAATGCCTCTGACGTCACACAGTGTGACCACAACACTGTGAAGTCGGCTCATCACCTCTTGACTCACTAGGTCCATCAACCCCGCCAGGTTACAAGGAACCGATGCCTCGCGACCGCCACCACACCAGCACCCTCTGCAACCGGACAGAACCGCTGCCTCGCCTACCCTGCCTCGCAGTATGGAACCGACGCCTCACCTTCCAGACACCGTAAGGGACTGACACAGCGCCAGCTCCAATGACGCTTCACCTCCACAACTCCGTGCAATGTCTTTGTTTCTTCATTTCCAAGGGTACTATGCTTTGGGGGTCCTTGTGACTCCGTGACCGATGCCTGTGGAGTCGGATTATTGGGAACGACTCTGTCAACGATGCCCTGAAAGCTATTGGAGCTATTGAGTTTCTAAGCACTTTAGTGGGATTTAATTTTTAAAAATTCATAACTTTTCTTGTGTACATTGGATTTTCATCATTTTAACCTTATTTTTTCAGATAAATATTATCTATTTTCTAAACCAGTGTGGTGTGTTTTTGTGGTGTTTTATTTGTGTTACTGTATGCGTTATTGCACAAATACTTTACACATTGCCTTCTAAGTTAAGCCTGACTGCTTTGTGCCAAGCTACCAGAGGATGAGCACAGGATAATTTGGGTTGTGTTGTGTCTTACCCTGACTAGGATTGTGGTCCCTGCTTGGACAAGGGTGCATACCTCTGCCAACTAGAGACCCAATTTCTTGGTGTTCCTTAATTTGTGCCAATGACTGCAGGTGGTGGGCACAAGCATCCCTTTTTTGGTACTGGGACTTATTCATCATCCTTACACGTTGCCCCATAACAAGAGAGAGAATGGCATAAAAGTAAGAAGGAAAAGAAAGAAAATTAAAATTTAACAATGGGAGAAAGCAGGGATGAAAACAATATAGCAAAAGTGAGCTACAGAGAAAAGTGCATGCCATGGTGGGCTTTGCAAGTGCATTGCACAGTTAAGTACTTGTCTTATGTGCCTGCAGTGCATTAAGTGAATTCATTCAATCTGATATTTCTCTGAATCAGTGCTATATTTTCAGACAGCACAGCTTAGAAACAGAACGAGTCAAACCTTGCTCACTGTTGTTGAGCTGTACTATCTGAAAATAAAGCATTATTTATCCTGTTAAAGTGATTCACTTTACACACTGCTGGTGCATAAAACAGGCACTTGACTCTGCTCTGTACCAGCAAAGCCCATCATGATATGGTCCAGTATGTATAAGGTGCAGGGATGGAATGGGAAGCTAAATGCAGCCTTGGCAAATATGATCATACCAGTCCCACACCTTTCTTCTCCTTCTCTCTCTCCGTCTATTCTCTCTCCTATTCTCCTCTCTCACTTCTCCCTGTGTGATTGTTCTGCATACCTCTCTCCTTCTCTTTTGAAGCCCCTTAGCCTGCTGCAAGTAATCTCAGAGAACTGTGGAAAGTGATGGAGGGAACAGCAGCATTCCTAGCCTTTCAAAACCGGTACTTCAGCCCACTAGGGAAATGCCTAATGGAATGAATGAAACAAGTGAAAGGTGATGGGAGGAATGCTTGAAATTTGTTTAGCCACTGTCAGTCTCTCGCGGTAGCATCCTAACTTTCTGGTTGGGTGAGGACCTGGCCTGGCAGTTGAGGCAAGACTGTTCCCATGAGGAGTAGGGTCAAGGCTGATTTGCATACGGCTAGGTCCAAACTAAGGAGAGCAAAAGAACGATGGGTTGGGATACTACCCTGAGTGACTGCCTGTGGTTAGACAAATTGCAAGCATTTCCTTCATCATCTTTTGTGTGTTTCATGTACCGCCCTAAGTGGCATGGTTATGCCCAGATGTGGGACCCGTGCCTACTGTGCTCCTGAAACCAAGCTATACGTGGCTGATGAGCCCTTATCAATGTGAAATCAATCATAGGGTTTTATGTTCTGGTTCAGGAAGGGAGGAATGCTTGAAATTTGTTTAGCCACTATCAGTCTCTCGCGGTAGCATCCTAACTTTCTGGTTGGGTGAGGACCTGGCCTGGCAGTTGATGCAGGACTGTTCCCATGAGGAGTAGGGTCAAGGCTGATTTGCAAACGGCTAGGTCCAAACTAAGGAGAGCAAAAGAACGATGGGTTGGGATACTACCCTGAGTGACTGCCTGTGGTTAGACAAATTGCAAGCATTTCCTTCATCATCTTTTGTGTGTTTCATGTACCGCCCTAAGTGGCATGGTTATGCCCAGATGTGGGACCCGTGCCTACTGTGCTCCTTTAACCAAGCTATAGTGGCTGATGAGCCCTTATCAATGTGAAATCAATCATAGGGTTTTATGTTCTGGTTCAGGAACAGCCTGCCCTGCCAGCTTAGACTTGGCTGTTCCCATGGAAGCAGGGTTAATGCTAATTTGCATATGACTTCTACAACCTCTACTGGAATGGTGAGTAAAAGAATGATGGGGGGATGCTAACCAAGTGATTGCCAGTGGTTAGATGAATTGCAAACATTCTTCCCACTACCGTTTGTCTGTTTGGTGAAATAAAAGGCCTGGCTGGTCTTGATAGGGTACTAAGGAAAAGAAACATGCCATGGAAACTCGTTCAACAGCGCCGGTGGTAGGTTCCTGCACTTTTTTATTTGCTTATTTTTTTACAAATTATGCCCAGGGTGGAAGGCAAGCAGAAAGTATTCCTTTTTGAACAGTCAATTCTCCCATGTAAACACGCCCAAATCACTTCCACATGTGCTTAGAAATTTCTCCAAATTACAAATCGATTTGCACCATGTTTTACAGTGATTGTGGCAAAACATACAGCAGCTTACCACAAAGCTCTGAAACCTACAATACCAAGGGCGTTGTTCACTTGAGATCACACGCAAGTTCTTGCATGAATATACATGCGTATGGTAATTGCTATGCCAGAGTCATGAGACGGTAAACTCCAATATTCCTTAAAACAACACAAGAAGTGTGTGAAATGCCAATCTACAACGTTGCACTTGCAATTACAGATAAAAGCTCCCACAGTAGTGTTAGATTTTATTCCGGTTCAGGAATATTTACAGTTCATTAAACTTGCTCTGCTGGAACTCAACATTCCAACGCTAACATCCGATCCATCTGTACAAAGTCGAACATTTATGAGCCTGCACCGAATAAGACAACTATGCGGATGCAGGAGGAAAAATCCCTTGCCTTTTCTTTCTTTTTTATAGTTTTTCCCACTTCAGCAGTTGTTTTGCTTGTAGTAGTGCGGAGTGATATACCTTCTTATATATCAGGCGTGACCAAAGGTCTGAAACCAGACATTCGAGCATTGGCTAGTGTCCATTCGCGCTGCGTAATTTTCATCCGGTCAAATTCAACCCGAACCTCCCCTCTTCATTCATTTTTACTCTTTGTGGATTAAAATGAATATTCTTATCCGGTGATGCCCAGGAAGACAACTACTGGGCCTCCTGGGTCTCAGCTAAAGTACACAAACCTAGTTGTTTTTTTGCCAAAGTCAAGCAACTAATAACTCTGAACTGAAATTCTGTGTGCATTTCTGCTCTCCCGCTCCAAAAATAACAGTCTTTGGAACTGGCCCAGTGTGAGGAAGGATTTGAGTACCCTGCACAAATTAATCAGCAGCATGAAGTGCTCAAAACATGCCTAACAATCGCCCCCGCGGCCCCCGCGGTGCCGGGTGGGAGAGGTGTCCGAGCTCCAGGGGCACCCTCAGCACAGCGCCCTGGCCCAGAGCTCCTGAATGAGTCCGTAGGGGGGCCGTCCTTGTACTATGCAGGAAGGACCCCTCAAGTCTTGTTTACGCCACTGGACCATGTCCATTAAATGTATACAACAGTGGGGACTGGTGATTGAAAGAAGTAATGGGGCACAAATACAAGACGGACTTGCACCTTGTGAGTGAGCCTCGTTACCCACTTATTTCGATTCACCTACTCTCCCACTGCCTTTGGTATCCTACCCATTCCATCATCTACATTGTCATCAACTGCCATTCACACAACTCTTATACACAGACACCCACATTTTCTCAGCCACTCAGTCAAGCCCTGCAAACACGTATTCAAACAAACACACAGAGCCTCACCCATCCAGTATCCAGCAGTTTCAGTGATAAAAGCTACGCTATTATTTGAGTTGCAGATTAAATATTTAATATGACATATCACGTCATTGGTCTGCAGCATAACTAGCCATGATAAATTACTGGAACCATTACTGCCTTTGAGAGACGAAATCACCTACAGAGGCATTGAAGAGAAGGGAGAGTAGAGCTGAGAGAACATAATTTTTTCATATTGTCTGTAAAAAAGATAGAGCTCCAACTTACTTGTGTGTGTGGTTGTCTTTGGCATATTTAATACTTGAGGTCTTCAGGAGACACTCCTGTCTCCCAGAGAGCCGTGGATGAAGTTATTTATTGTATTTATTCCATTTCTCTGCCACAGACTCCTTGTAATGCAGGAAATGGGAATCTCTTTTGCTTAATGCCACATTCTCTTAATAAAATGTGACCTCTGATAACATGCTTCTTAACAGACCCTTAACCATTTCGTCATAGAGTGGGGCGTGGTCAGTAAGACCTTCTGATCGCACCCCACCATTGGTGTATATAGGAAAGGGTGGAGTAATAATATCTGAGTGGCATGACATTTTTAGAAACCTGGGCTGAACAGAAAAACTCTCCAAGCTGTTTACTATCAGAGCTCCTGGTGGAGAAGGAGATAAGCCAGGGACGTCACTGCGTTCTGAGAAAACGTAAGGGCTCTGTGTGGGCAAGCCTGTCAGCTCTACTGTTCAGCTTTCAGCCACATACTCACGCAGGGGCAGTGGGGCTTTTGAAAGTGCACGACTTTCACTCGGAAAATGTTGTGCAGAAAATGTTTTACTCTCATAATGTATTTAAATATATGCTTCACTAGAGAGGCCAGAAAAGGCAAGGGGCACAGCCCCATACCCCTTGAACACCAGCCGCCCCTGGTATACAATGCAAACTGACCTGCTCTTTTCATGAAGTCTCAGCTGAGAACTCCTTTATATTTATATTTACAGATTATTTCAGCCTATAAAAGCATTCATTCCCACAACCTTGAATTCAGGACCAAAGTGAGGGTTTGATTTTCTGCGAACTCCTGTTTGTTTTTGATGAGGTCTTTGTTCACATTGAAATAGTTTTTATTATTAAACAGTTCACATTTTTGTTGACTGTAATCCAAACAACTATATTACCCACATCCTCTTGTCAATTTGTGATTTGCTGCCCCTAGCAGGTCACCGTCCTTTTAATAGCCACCAATTGGAGTGAGTAGCAATTTGTGACCTACCTCATTAATAATTATGAGGTGGGTTGGGTTACAGACCACTGCAAATCTGAATTTTTAAGGCCCTCCTCTTACTACGTAGACCAGTTTTTAAAATTCTTAATTGTTTGCAACAATATTAGTTGCAGTAATTCATACATCTGGCCTATGTTTGTATAAGAGTGAACATTGTTATGGTTTATTAAATATTAGTTTAAGTATGCATTAGTTTTAAGAGTTTGGCTCAATTTTCTCTTCTTGTGTTGAGTGCAATTCCTGGGTTTCCACAGAACAGAAAATACTTTTCTCCCTTAAATAGGAGCAATCAATGTTCATTGTTGTTAGTATGACAGAAAATCTGCAATAGGTGTAAAGAAGACAACTAATGACAATGCTCAGTGTGCAGGATCAATTTTATTACAAGACCGGAGGCTCATATTATGCAGTCTTTTCTTGCTTTCATTTTTACAGCAGCCAAGAAAGAAACTACATTTACCAAGAAAAAAAGTGATAAACTACAAAGTGACATCACAATGGGAACAACCAATGGGATGTCGAGTATAACTATTAGTATACTGAGTGAGAACAGCAAGTCCACTTTCCTTCCTGCTCGCAGTCAAGATAAGTACTGTCACCGTTTCTCATCATTTATAGTTTATGATATTTGCCTTTATTCATGTTTAACTTCTTGTATTCTGTGGCATACCTTTAAAATAGAATCTGCACTTCACTCACGTGCTCGTTTTTCTCCTGTTGCGCTAGGCTGTCCTCTAATTGTGCTGCTTGCCTCATCTTTTGCCGCTCTTCCCTCCGGGCGCGTTTCTCGATGCAGAGTTTTATTTTGTTTCCTTTTCCCTTCCGACTTCCCTCTGGAAGTGTTTTTTATTGGGTTACTGCCTCCTCCTTCATAGCGGTAGGACTCGGTTTTGTTTATTTACACGCCTACCTCTTCAGGCCACTTCCCCCTCTCTCTCAGTTTTGTTTCTTAACTCCTTTTTGGCTGGCTCAAGTTAGTTTTCCGGTTTTCTTCAACATTTTTATATCGTTTGACTGTTTTTTCTGATTCTCAGTATGTCTGAGGAAGAAGAGCCTCAATTTTTTAAGGAGACTTTAAAGTCTTTTATAAAAGACTCTGTCCAACAGGCTGTATCTGTTTCTATGTTAGATATGTCTGAGAACTTAGAAGCCTCCTTGTCTAAAATTATTTCTGCCAATGATGCACCTTCTGTGAAAGGCAAGAAATGTGCGTCCACCCTTCCTGGGCTCTCCAAAGGCGTTTCTGTTTCTTTTGGTCCTCCCACCCGAGAGGTTTCTAAGTCGGACCCCCTTCCTCCCCCCTCCACATTATACAATTGAGAGACACTGATGATGATGATGACTCTCTTACTCATACAGATGATTTGGACGGATCTACGGATCCATATGTTTATGGACCTCTGGAGAAAAGGCAGAAAATTTCTCCTGCTGACGGTGGCGTCGCTCACCCTGTGTCTCTGATTTTAGTAGACCATTCTGGTGAACCTATGTTCGACCCTTTCTTCATGGTACATCCTAATTCTAAGGAATGGTTTCCTGCTGACCATGTCGCAGGTTATGTTTCCTTTTATTCACACCATTCTATTGACAAGTTTACCATAATTAAATTAAAGTCTGAGTGTCCCCATCCATCATTACCCAACAACGTCACTGCTACCCCTGTTATTGACCCAAACATTCTCATGTTTTTTACCAAATTCGGAAAAGATCCTAAAAAGGGTGTGGATAGAGCTTGGTCTGGTTGCTAGGATAAACTGTTAGACTTGGTGGGTCCTTTCACTAGGATTTTTGATTTGGCAGAAGAGGTCAAATTAGAACAGTCACTTATAGACCCTGTGGTACTTTCTAATTAGGCACAACATGCTATTTGTATGCTTGGTAATGCAAACACTCAATTGTCTACTGAAATAAGGAAACGTCTCCTACTAAAGATTGACCCGAAGCTGGTGTCTCTGGCCTCCACGGAAGAGGATCCTTCGGCTAAAGGTTTATTAATCAGAGATTCTTTCATCAAAGAGTTGGGCAAATATGTCTCTACCTTTGTCACTCTGGATAAGGCCCATTTTTGTCTAAAGAAGATTTTTTTATCACAGGTTTTCTCCAGGGCTGGCAAAGGCAGGAGTTGCTTTGCCAGCTGCTCCCTCAGGGGTCAGTACCCCAACCAAGACTCCTACAATCAGCAGAACCAGCCTGATGCCTAGTCAGCATACAAGCCACGTTTCTACTCCAGCTACTCAAGAGGGTACCAGAGCAGAGGTTATTCCAACAAAGGAGAACACTTTTCCAGTAAGTGTTTTCAATTCTGGCCTACCTCCAGCAGGAGGCAGACTGGCCTTGTTTGTAGATTCATGGTTGCTTCTCACGTCAGATCCCTGGGTGATTCAGTCTATTCACGGTTACCTCTTAGAATTTAATTAACCCCCAATTCAGTCCTGTTTCCCGCTTCCCCTTGTTTTCTTTCAAGATCAACACCCGCTCCTCCACAGCAAGATTCAGTCCCTGCTCTCCAAGCAGGCCATAGAGCCAGTCCCGTTTGACTCTTCAGGTTTTCTCAGCACCATTTTCTTGGTCCAAAATTAAAACCAGAAGTTTCGCCTTGTTCTGAACCTCAAAAACTTCAACAATTTTGTAATTTATCGCCATTTCAAGATGGAGACTATTCTCCATCTCAGGGATATTTTACTGCAAAACGATTGGTTGGTCAGATTAGATCTTCAGGATGCTTACTTTACTGTACCAATTCATTCCTCTCACAGGAAATATCTCCAATTTCAATGGGAAGATTCTTTTTACCAGTACAAAGTTCTTCCTTTTGGCCTCTCCTCGGGCCCCTGGTGTTTCATCAAGATTCTCAAGCCAGTAGCGTCTTTCCTCCGATCTCGCGGTGTCCGTCTGATCCTCTATCTAGACGACTTTCTCCTTATGGCACAGGACAGAGATCTTCTTCTTTCCCAGTTACATTTTTGTCAAAATCTTCTCCTCAAGTTAGGATTTCTCATAAATTTTCAGAAATCTGCCATCGTTCCAGCTCAAAAGCTGAAGTTCCTCCGCTTTCTCATAGACACTACCCTTTCTATTCTTCAACTTCCCCTACACAAGGTCTCTCCGATCAAGAAGGAAATTTGTCAATCTTTATCTCTTCCTCACATCTCTCTCAGAACTCTAGCTCGTCTGGTGGGGCTTCTTGCTTCCTCAATTCAGGCTATCTTCCCAGGTCCTCTGCATTATCGCGCCCTCCAGCGTTTAAAGATTTGACATCTTCACACGGGTCTTGCCTATTCCGATCCACCTGCCCTAGACGCCGAGTCCAGAGAAGAACTACTTTGGTGGCTAACTCACTTAGATGCCTGGAACGGGAGAACTATCTTCTCTGCCATCCCAGATCTTGTATTAGAATCAGATGCAAGTCGCACCGGTTGGGATGCAAGGTGTGGTCGGTGCTCGACTGGAGGTGCATGGTCTCAGAAGGATCCTTCTTGCACATAAACAGTTTAGAGATGCTTCCAGGCTCCTATGCCGTCCGGTCCTTTACAAAAGAAAGAGTAAGTTGCATCATTCTTCTCAGAATGGACAACCTAACCGCTGTCAGGTATATCAACCATCTAGGAAGCACCAGGTCCAAGATTTTATCAACCCTGGCAAAGCAACTTTGGGAATATTGTCTCCCTCGAAACATCTCAGTCAAGGCAGTTTACTTACCAGGAAATTTGAATACAGTGGCAGACTGGTACTCCAGACATCTTCAGGATTCCAGCGATTGGCAACTGCATGCTTCAGTGTTTAATTGTCTTATTTCCATCTTTGGCAACATGTCCACAGATTTTTTTGCTTCTCGTCTCAATTCCCACCTTCCTTCCTTCTTCAGTTGGAGATCGCAGCCACAGGCTCTAGCCACAGATGCTTTCCACCAGGTCTGGCCGCTATCTCTTCTTTACGCTTTTCCTCCTTTCATTCTAATTCCTTGAGTCCTTGCACATGCATGCAGGCAGCAGTCTACACTGGTTCTCATAACACCCTTTTGGCAAGCACAACCTTGGTACCCAACTCTATTGAAATTGGCAGCCGACCACCCGGTCTGGCTTGCTCATTTCCCCAACTTACTGTGCGATCTCAAAGGTCGGCAGCACCACATGGTCCTCAACAGCTCCCTGTTTCTCATTGCTTGGAAGATTTCGGGTCATCCTGGGGATCCCCAGGAATGACAGAGGATGCTCTCAAATTCATCCAACAATCTAGAGCCCCTGGTACCACCAGAGCCTATAATTCTGCATGGGCCACTTGGTGCAACTGGTGTATGGACAGGAATTCAGATACCTTTTCAGCTGATGTAGTGTTGGTTGTGAATTTCCTTGCTTCCTTGGTTTCGCTGGGTAAAGCCTACCGCACTATTAATACTTACAGATCAGCCATTTCAGCTGAACACTATAGAATCAATGGCAGGCTGATTGGTGAGCATCCTCTCATTTATCAACTTTTGAAGGGAGTAAGATATGTTTTTCTTCCATCTCCTAAATATAACATAATGTGGGATGTTACTTTGGTGTTAACATTTTTCACTGCTTGGCCAGAGGATGCATTCCTTTCTCTTAAGCAACTTTCTGCAAAATTGACTATGCTTTATGTTTGATATCTCTGAAGTGCATTTCAGATGTTAAAGCATTGGATATTGCTTCTTTTTTCTTCTCCCCTTTGGGTGTTTCTTTTCAGGTTCAGAGACGTACGTACTAAAACTAACCTGGCTTCTATTCATTACCTGTTTCATCCATCTCAACCCAAATTGTTTGTTGGAAATTGTTTAAAGAGTTATGTGGCCCGTACTGCAGATTTGAGACCACCCTCCCAATAACTCATTTCTTTCCAAAATCCTCATAAACCCGTTTCTTCCCCTACCTTGGCCCGTTGGGTCAAATGGAACATGTCTTTAGCGGGGATCAACCTAGATTCCATTGGAGCCCATTCTGCTAGCGGTGCTATGGCCTCCCGGGCTTTCTGGGCTGGAGCCTCAGTGCAGGATATTCAAAATGAAAACACGTTTAGAACTTTGTATTGTAAACCAAATTCACAAGTTTCTGTTGTTTCTATACTTTGAACATGCATAATGTGAGCCTCCGGTCTTTTAATAAAATTGAGATTTTCCTAGCCTTGTTGTCTGAAAGGCTAGATTTTATTAAAGACACGGAGGCGAGTATTATCCTACTACTTTTATAAACCCTTCCCTGTTTCTTTATTTCAGTTCCAACTCCCTCTCCAGGCGTTGGTTCCTCCTAATCCACATAGTTTTCCTCCATCAGAACAGGAATCCTTCCTCAACTGATCTTCTTCCTGGAATAGTTTCTACTCTCGCTAGTTTCAAGATTGTTTTATGGACCTTTTCACTGTGATGACTATTTTTTATGCTGTTTTGTTTGTTACTTATTCTCCTCTTTAGCTCTCACATCAAGAAAAGAGTACTTCTTGTTCGCAGTCAATATACTAATAGTTGTACTCGACGTCCCATTGGTTGTACCCATTGTGATGTCACTTTGTAGTTTCTTTCTTGGCTGCAGTAAAAATTAAAGCAAGAAAAGACAACATAATACTCGCCTCTGTGTCTTTAATAAAATCTAGCCTTTCAGACACCAAGGCTAGGAAAATCTCAACTGCCCACAATTTGTCCTTGATGTATTTTTTACTCTGAACCCAAGTTTACAGCACAGTTGTTTGAGGTATAAGTTATTGCCATATTTGAGGACTGGTTATTGGGTCCTGTTTTTTGTCAAGCCCTTGACTTACAAAGTAGTAAAGACAGAGCAGTGCAATCCGGATTCAGGAAAGCGACATGCGTTCGGAACTCAGTAATACATTTAGCAATAGTCAGCACACTGCAATGTCAGTGATTTTATTTCAAAAAAATTATAACTTTATTGCGCACAAAACTAAATACCACACATAAAATTACAAATATTTATACCAAAAATACAGTTGACAAAACAGTATACCAAACTGTAAAAACAGTGACAGTGGGAATAAGAAGTTAAAGGCAGCAGGCCCCTGACTGGGTCCAGGGGGGAGAGGCCCCCCTACAAGTACTCTGTGCCGGGCCCCCTTATGTGGTCATGCTGAATTTGTTTCAGCAAATCATCTCTCAAACAGAGATTGCATGAACAAGACTGTGCTATGGCCCGTGAGTGCTTTTTTTTGTTGCACGTTTCAAATGGGAACATTACTTGCGTTGTAGCAATGCAATATAACCAAATAATTTCTGATTATGGCCCTCATTATGAACATGGCGGTCCGGACCGCCATGCCGGCGCTGGCGGAAATGACGGCAACCAGCATGGCGGTCCAGACCGACATATAATAAACACAGGGAGACCGCCACAGGCGGAACTCCACCACCGCCAGGCTACCACCACCAGGCAGCCTGACGATGGCCGTGTTCCCTATCCGACAGGGCAGTGCTGCCCGCCATATAATGTACCTGTGTTCCCCGCGCCTTTCCGAGCCTGACGACGGCTCCATGTGGAGCCGTCGGCAATGTACAGGCCCAGCATTCCGCTGGGCCGGCTGGCGGAAACACTGTTTCCACCCGCTGGCCCAGCGGAATGTTGTTTATTGGGTCGGTGGGGTTTTCAACGTGCTGGCTGTTCCGACCGCCAGCACCGAATTTGGCGAGATTTCCCGACGATCTAGCAATGAGGGCCTATGTGCTTAAAATACAGACATAAATACTTAAAAATCATGAACCGGCTTCTCTGTTTATAATGCAGAAAAATGTATAAAAAACAGAAACCTACCAACTTTCTGGTGGTTTTGAAGTCAGTACATGTAGTTACAACAGGCAAAACTCCCAGAGTCGGAAGACAATTATGTGTAAGGATGTGAAAACCGCTATAAGGTCATAAAACTCATGCATGTCTGTAGATGAAAACATTTAAATGTGCTTACTCCAGTTGAAACTGAAGTCTCACTTGTTATGTCACCTCATGTTTTTATAATGATTTCTGAAATCACACTAATGCTTTCTCTTCTATGCCTCTTGTGATGTAATTTCCAGATACATTGTTATTCTCATACTGATTTTTAAACTTTAGCATTTCTACCTGTTTTTGCATCAGATGCAAGGTAGAAAATGCCTCAGTTTAATATATGAACAGCACATATATATATACATGTGCCATGATCGTCCCCAAATTTGACTTAAGCGCCATGAGACTTTTTAGCCAAAATATCACAAGCAACCCCCACTACACAACAGTGTTGCCAATTAAGCAATCAGACAGGATTCCCATTTTAAAGTTTTAGCCTGGTGTTAGAAATTGTTTTTTTGGATGGCTAGTGTATGCACCCCAGCCAGGCAGAACACACCACTCTAGTCAGGGTGAGTAAGGTACGCACCAAAAATAATCTGTGCTCACTCCCAGTAGCTTGGCACAGAGCAGTCAGGCTTACTGCCAGAGGTCATGTGTAAAGCGATTGCGTACACTCTCCAATCAGTGTCACAATAAATACATAACAAAAGAGACTCCACACATATCATACACACTATGCATATTGTGCAATCCCAGTAGACTTGGGCTCATATTTATACTTTTTTAGCGCTGCATTTGCGTCATTGTTAGACGCAAAAGCGGCGCAAAGTTACAAAATACAGTTGTATTTTGTAAGTTTGTGCCGCTTTTTCATTAAAAACCGGCATAAATGCGGCACTAAAAAAGTATAAATTTGAGCCTTAGTATTTTGATGATGCAAAGCCCAACAGTTGCATGCAGTCAGCATGTGTCTCGGTCATAGGAAGCATTAGGTTGTAGCAATTAGGTACATACATCACTAAAAAATAACATGGACCACAAGTACTGTGCCAAACATGGACCAACAACACTATTCATAACCACTGCACATACTGTGCAGTTCCTGAAAATGTATTTGTTCTCCTGTCAGTACAAAGCACAAATACAACATACATCCCCACTTCAGGACAGGTGAGGCATAGCAGGTAAATATTGGACCGTCACTGGTTGGTCCGGCAGTAAGTGGGTCCAGACAACATATATCCAAAATCTTATGCAGGGAAATGTAAACATTATCATGCACATCGGAATTCTGTTAATGCAAGGCTCATTAGGGTGATAGCATCAGGGCATAGAATGCAGTAACTTGGTTAGCCACAAAACTGATAAATTATCAGGAATCACTGTGAGGACACAGACCCACTAACACTGTTCTTAGCATGTTAGAGGCTTTGGCCCTCCCATTAGCGAAATTACTGTAATCCGTAATGCAGATGCGATGGCTCAGCTGTAGAGCACAACCAGGCCTGAGCGCCTTCTCAGTAATGCATGGTATTGGCCTTCTAGCGGCCCGTTCCAGGGTGGGGGGCCCCCGATGAGGACTTAACCCCGTAATGTTACAAAAAAGTTATGTGCCCCCGCCAGGTATGTGCCAGGATAGGGGATGAGGGGGGAAGCACACACAATGCCAAAATGTGGCTGGCCAGCTGATCGCACAGCGGGCAGCACACCTTTGCTGGAGCCAGCCAGAAAATGAAGTGCCAGCCTCTTGTCTTCACCTGCATTCCAACCCGCACAACACAGTTGGCAATCTTTGGGCGGGAAGAGACAAGTCAGTTTGGACCATCTGGTGCTAACCCTCTGGAGCTAACTGTCCATCCAGGCATGCTCAGGGCTCCTGATCGGACAGTTTTTTGGGTAGAACACGGTGGCAGACAAGCAGGTTGTATTGGTTATCCTCACACAGGTCAGGCAACGTCAGCAGCCATATCCCATGCGCCGCTCTCTCACGCAGAAGGGCAGCCTCCACCTCCCAGTCGGTCCCTCCACTCAGCAATCAGTTCACTGGCCCCAACAGCGTCTGACCTTCCCAAGAGCACTCGCCGTCCTTGGCTGGCGCTCGTGGGTCTGGGGCACACTGTAGTGGTGGTGCAACACTTCCTTTATATAGTGCCAGTCCTGAGGGTGAAGATAGTGTAGTACTCATCCTGTGATGGGCAGAGGGGTAACAGTGCTCCCCATGCGTGCAATATCACGGTAGTGGAAGAAGGACCCACCATGCATTATACTTAAAGAACCCAAGAGCAGGAAAAAGTTCTGGCTCAGTGCTGGGCTCCTGAGGAGGCACAAAAGGGGCATCAAGAAGAGCAGGCAGGCAGCATAACAGGACAAGAATGGCGGTTCTTCCTGGCAGTTTCACAGCAGTGTCCAACCAGACCAAAATCAGGTGGCAGCTGGCAGCACGGCAACAAACAGAAATGCAATCCAGATGAGTCCTTTGTGCCACCCAGCAGATACCAGACAGCAGGGCAACAAATGAAGAGCATTCCAGAAGAGCCCCTCAGTGCAGCAGTCCGTCCTGCAGAGATTCGGTCCCAAGTCCAAAAGTGCTGTAAAATCAGAGGGGAAGACCCCTACTGTTTATACTCAAAAATACCTTTGTTGGGGGGGGTAACTTCAAAGGGACCCTTTCAAGTGAAGCACAACACCCCTTTATCCCAGCTCTGTCTCTGGACATCAGTAGGGGGTAATCAGTCCATTGTGCGAGGGCAGGACACAGCCTATTGACATGTAAGTGTGAACGACCCTCCCTCTCCCCAGCCAGACAGGGAGGAAGAAAATTCCAGAACTTTCTGTGGGGAGAAAACTCTAGAAGTTTCTTCCACTTTAAACTTGTCACATGTCATAAAAATAGGACCTTAAAACCCAGTTTTCAGCTCACTCCTGGACCTGTGAAGGACCCTCAGAAGGACTGCCCTGCTGTCTGAGATCTGCTTTGTAATTCTGAGGACTTCCCTGCTGTTATCAGAGGACTGCCCTACCTTGTAGCCTGCCTTGCTCCCTCAGAGCACTGCTGTCCTGTTTAAGGCCGACCTTGCTGCTTGATCCCAGGACTACCAGAGTGACTTCAAGGGATAGTTTGCTGGCCTCCTGTTCTGAGCTACAGGGACATAGAAAGCACCAACAACTTGAACCATGTATCTGGACCCTGGCTGAAGTTAGTCATGCTCTTCAAGAGGTGACCACCCAGCCCTGGACCCTTGGAAGTTGTTGTGAAAATGCCCAAAAAGCCAAAAAGCAAATCCTTGAACTTCTTTCCATCAAAAATACTCTGAGAATTTGACAGGAGACTGGGATCTACCTGCCTGCTCATTGACCCAAGGTGCATCGACAGTTGGCCTGACTTAGAGGTAGCTTCCACTACCCAGCAGTAATTCCTGTTTAGGGCTCCGTTTCAGAAGAGTTTCTGGCCTACAGGTGCTCTCGCTGGCTACAGCGGAGATTTTTGACTTCCAAAAAAGATACTAAGGGGCATACATATGAGCCCCTTGCACTGATGTGTGGTGCAAATCGTTCAATCATATCTATGAGGCCACGCAAAGCCACTTTGCATGGTTCCTAATGGCCTCATAGATATGCAGTAAGTCAAAGCAGTGCAAATCGCTGCATTCGTTTACTCTGCATTTGATCTGCATTGGGGAGACGTTTCATGGGCATCGCAGTGGGTGTTCACACACAACACACATGGATTTTAATACATCCCCAGATTTACAAGGCCTTGTAAACCTGGGGATGCCTCAAAATCTTACACCTTCCCAGGGGAGGCACAACAAGGGGGAGGCACAACAGGAAGAAATATCTTTAATTTTCCTTGATTTTTCTTCTATCTATGTGTGCTGCATTCCTCTTGTATTCCAGCACCCACAATTCCGGAGTGTGAGATCATCAAGCAGGGTCTTACATGGAGTGCATCTGCACTGGTTAAATTCAGGCAAAATGGGCAGGGACTGCAAGCTGAGCTACAGCCCAGCTGCCACCAAACGTCTGCAACATCATGGGGGAGCACATTATGGCACCCCAAAGATTTCAGTGGCCTGCCTTGACCCAGACGACTTACACTATCCCTGAATCCCAGATCCACAACATGCAGTGCACCTTCCTTCCGATATACCACTCATTCAAATTATTTGGAAATTGAGAGCAGAAAGAGGCATGGGCAGCTTCTTTGCAATGACTAAGGAGCATCGCAGACCCCCGGCTAGGTAAGAGCCAGCAGCTGAAAAATAAAACAATAGTTTACTTAAGTGCCATCTTCAGCCAGCCAAACAGACATGCACACTTAGGTTTCTCCAACCCACCCGTGTAACACAGCCAGGCTGAAGAAACTGCACAGACTCCCATGAAGTGTCTGAGGGGCAGACAAAGTCACTCAGATCAATCCTGGTGCTGCTCTCATGCTAGGTTTAGCATGAAAGCAGTGCCAGGATTGCCTGGGGAGCCTGTGCTGGTGTCCCAGGGACTGCTTGGACACCAACAACATCTGGAGGGAAGAAGAGGAGCAAGGCGGTGGACAGGTACGTTTTTTTCAAATTATTTTTTATTTCACTGTTTTCCCTTCTTCGTCCCCATGATCCACCCTCCCCTGCCCAACCCCTTGAGATTTGTGACTTCTGCATGTGGAAGGAGGCCAAGACATTGAGCTTGGAGGAAGGCTTTGTCATGCAGAAAAGGAGGCAATCATTTTGTCACTTGTTAGTCCCGATTGTAGGCACAGCAACTTGTGATGCACGGAGAACAGGTGGGAAATATCATTAGGAATCAATAATTCCAGCCATGGCGTCCAGCTGTTCAAACTTCGTGCATCTTGTATGAAGCCCTAAGTGCTTTTCTTCTCAACAACACCCATACACATAAAACAATCACTAATAGCCACATGATTCAGAGAGCAAAAGTCACTGAAAAATTGGTTGGACTTTCTAGTGTGGGAGTATAATGCAATTAGAACCCAGCAAAAATCCATATTGCTGTGCAATTTGTGTAGTGGTTGCCTTTTTGTCGCTCTTTGACAACCCCCGCAAAACCACTCTATTTCGCTCAATTCAATTAACATTATTGGTGAAACATAGTTTTTTTCTCCCTCTCTTCCTTCCCCTCTAGTCTTGCCTTGGTTTCTAGCCCTTCTCTACATTTTGCAACACACTTTTTGTACACTGCTGAGAGATAAACTTATTAGGACCTCAAGGGACTAGTGGAAATTATAAAGGGTGACACAGTGGTATGATTGTGTTGTATTCCTCACAACTCCTTCCAAGTGTACATGGTGACCAGAGCTATGATTCTGGTATGTTTTTTTGCCTACACCACAACTGACGTCTGGTAAAGTGAAGGGCTTTCAGAACCCACTGATTCTGAGCACAAATGAGCATGAACAATATTATTAGGTGAGGTTAGGGTAGCAGATGCAGGCACACTAGGAAAAGGTTTGATGTCTTGACATCTCGACATGCTGTGCAATCATCATCATCATGAGCATTTCTTTTAACAACTGGAAGGCACTCTAGGTTCTAAAGCTAAGACAGCAGCCACCGCAATATGCTTAGTCTTTAGGTGTGCTTCCCACCAGCTTGCATGTTACCCTGGTAGCAACCAGTGCCAGTGTGTCTGCCAGACGTCCCACATTGCATGCTGGCTTTGCAAATGATATTTACCTCAACTTAACGATGGTCCTTGCAAAGAAAAAAAAACACATTCGTGATGTTGATGTAGCAGAAATGTTATTGCTACCTCTGATGTCACAGTATTAATCTATACATGACAATCTCTGCATTTTGTTAATTGTAAAACTAATAGATTATTTGGAAAGAGGTGCACTGAAAGCCTATATTAATATGCATTCACTATTGGTTACTCAACTTGAGTGATGTGATATAGCCCAAAAACTTCATGTATAACCAACTTGTTCAATTCCATATAATTCGTTATGATGTTAGATAATAGTCTGCACTAAAACAATAATGATTTTTTTAAAGTAATGTTTTCAACGTTACATGCAAAAGTCGAAAATGTAGATTTACACTATTGTAAAAGAAAAGTATTAACAGTTATTTCGTTTTAAATCTACCTTAACATGAACACTGACAGAGTTAATTTATGATGAATTCATAATTTTGAATGTTATATGTGTCTTGCTTGATATATATAAATAAATGTGCCATTCTAATTCACTTTCCTTGGTCTGAGTGAGTCCTGAAAGACCCTGTTCATCAAACATGCAGAAAAATGTTTATTCATTCTTGCTAATGTGTCATTCTTTTCAGACTTTGTTCCCATGAAATGTTAACCCCTTAGCTGCTGGGCCTTTCACCCTTTCAACCCTAACCGGTGGGGAGCCCTTCTTTGGCTATTTGGGGTAGGTCGCACTTAGGCTTTCGTAACTTTTTGTCCACATAATAAATCCACGCCAAATTTGTGTCCTTTTTTTCCCAACATCCTAGGGATTCTGAAGGTACCCAGAGTTTGTGGGTTCCCCTGGAGGAGACCAGGAAATTAGCCAAAATACAGCTGAAATGTTTTTTTTCAGAAAAATGGCGCACAGGCTGCAGAAGAAAGCATGTGTTTTTCCCCTGTAAATGGCATAAACAAAGGGTTTGCAGTACTAAAATTACCATCTTCCCAGCTTTCAGGAACAGGCAGACTTGAATCAGAAAACCAAATTTTTCAACAAAATGTTGGCATTTTACTGTGACATACCCTATTTTTACTATTCTTTGTGCTTTTGGCCTCCTTCCAGTTAGTGACAGAAATGGATGTGAAACCAATGCTGGATCCAGGATAGATACAAATTTCTGAGAAGTAGACAAACTTCTGAATTCAGCAAGGGGTCATTTGTGTAGATCCTACAAGGTTTTCCTACAGACAAAAACAGATTAAATAAAAAAATATTGAAATTGAGGTGAAAAAAACAGCCATTTTCCTCCATATTTTCCTCTGTAACTTTTTCCTGCAATGTCATATTTTCAAAAGTAATTTACCGTTACGTCAGCAGGACTCTTCTGGTTGCGGGGATATATAGGGCCTGTAGTTTCATCAAAAACCCTAAGTACCCAGAGCCAATAAAGGAACTGCACCTTGCAATGGGTTTTTATTGTGTACCGGGTGTACAGCAATTTATTTGGTGAAATATAAAGAATGAAAAATAGGTATCAAGGAAACCTTTGTATTTCCAAAATGGGCACAAGATAAGGTATTGGGAAGCAGTAATTATTTGGACATCTCTGAATTGGTGCCCATACTAGCATGTGAATTACAGGGTATTTCTAAAATAGACGTCTTTTTTACACAGTCTTACATTTGAAAGGAAAAAATGTAGAGAAAGACGAAGGGATGAAAAAACCTGTTCTACTTTTCTGTGTTCCCCCAAGTATTCCGATAAAAATGGTACCTCACTTGCGTGGGCAGGCCTAACTCCCGCGACAGGAAATGCAGCATGGACACATCACATTTTTACATTGAAATCTGGCATGTTTTTTGGAATGTGCCTAGCTGTGGATTTTGGTCCCTGGCTCAGCTGGTTCCTAAGAAAACCTACCAAACCTGTGCATTTTTTAAAACTAGACACCTAGGGGAACCAAGAATAGGGTAACTTGTTTCGCTCTCACCAGGTTCTGTTACCCACAATCCTTTGCAAACCTCCAAATTGTACAAAAAACACACTTTTTGCTCACATTTCGGTGATAGAAAGTTCTGGAATCTGAGAGGAGCCACAAATTTGCTTCCACCCAGCATTCCCCCAAGTCTCCCGATAGAAAATGGTACCTCACTTGTGTAGGTAGGCCTCGTGCCCACAACAGGAATAAATCACACAACAGTCAATGTTGGTCCTTACATGAGGGCAACTGTTGACCATGGGATGATCCATTCCTGACGCAGGCACTAGGTACAAGCACTCAAGTGGGCTAGCGTTTTCATCAGGACGGGAGGGGAAACATTGGGTGGTAGGAATTTTGTGGACCCCAGCCTATTCCTGTAGTTTGTATGACAGAAATGCAAGAAAAATGTGAGTTTGTATTCAACATTTCAACTTTGCAGGGTATTCTGGGTAAGAAACCTTTGGGGAATCCACACAAGTCACACCTATGTGGACTCCCATGTATCTCTAGTTTCCAGAAATGTCTGGGTTTGATAGGTTTCCCTATATGGCCGCCGAGCCCAGGACTAAAAACGCAGATGCTCACCTTATAAAACCAGGTTGTTTTGTGATAGATAATTTTGATGTCTCATTAATACGATTTGGGAAGTGGAATTTGGGGCTGAACTAATTGAGGAGCTCCCAAGAGAGCACTCTCTCTCTGTGCTTGCCGCCGCATGCACCTGCTCTCTGGGTAGGGCTAACCCGCTATTGTCCTGCTGCACAGACTATGCTTGCGAAGGGACAGCAGAACTGTCCACCTCATCTCCCTCATAATCAATGGAAGAGGAGTTATTGAATGGGACTCCTCTGACTGAAAAATCACTCCCAGTGTCTGCGCCATTGTCCTATCCCTCAGATGCTTTCTCAGTATCTGCTGTCTCAGTCTCTGAGCCTACATCAGCGCTGTCCTCTATAACCCGAGCGAGGGCTTGACCAGCAGTCATCCAACGAGATGCCATCTCTGCTATTGGCTAAACTGTTGCTCTAAAACACTAGCCTACGTAGACAGTAACAAAATTGCTGGTGGGTGTGTGTGTGTGATACGTGCAACAGTAGAGGTCACCTTACCTTCGCTTCTTCCCTCAATTAGCACACTCTTTCAAGACACTCAAAAAAGGACACACTATTACTTCACCTTGGGCCAGATGTATCAAAAAACCAAATTGCATTTCTTAAATAGCGAATTTTAAGAAATTGCTATTTAAGAAATGCAAAATGGTATGTATGATTTTTGCGATTCGGTAATAGCGATTTCTTAAAATTCGCAAATGCTATTACCAAATCACAAATAGAGAATCCAGCTCCATTTGCACCTATGGGCCTGCTGCAAATGGTTTTGCATTTCCTAAATTGCGAATTCCAGTTAGGAATTAGCAATTTAGGAAATGCAAATCCCAGGGTGCTGGGGGCCTTAGGGGCATGTGTGCGCTACATGTCAATTTAAAAAATGCATTTAAAATGAATTTTTAAAATTTGCACATGGTTACCACCAAACTTTTGTTGGTGTTAATTGCATTTCCTAAATGCCCAATTCGCATTTAGGAAATGCTTGATACACGTGCTTAAGAAATCGCAAATAAGGATTCCAATTTGCGATTCTCTAAATGGGGTCGCAATTTTAAGGAATCGCTATTTTAGCGATTCCTTAAAATTGCACTGCGAATGCCTTTCATACATTCTGAAAAGCATTTTTGCATTCGCAAACGGCCGAATTTTGCAATTCGCACCGTTTGCGAATGCAAAATCGCTTGATACATCTGGCCCCTTGTCACATACCAATCGTCACAGTCTCTAGTGCCTCTAGCTCCCAGTCCAACAATCATTATTGGTGCTCCCACTTCCATGACCTCCTCCTCGGATTCCCTCACTACCACCCAGCAGCAGTACCCTCCATCTATCCATAGCTCCCCTGCATATACATTTCATTTAAATTATAGCATAGGTAATGGCTGATTTTACTAATCTATTAACCTAAAATACAGTTTTGATTTTTGCAGTAGGCATATAAACCTTCTGCGCTACTTTATGGCATCAGAACTGCCACTAGACAAAAGTCAGATCCTTTTGTAGCAGACACAGAATCACAAGACTTACTTGACTTTTTTATTGCTGCCTAAAAGCTACAGTTGAAACACCTCAGTTGAAGTATGTGCATTGCTTTGAAGACGCAAGCTGCAACTGAAAGAGAACTGGTGGCGAAGATATATATATATATATATATATATATATATATATCAAAGCAAAGCAGTCCTCTCACAGGGGGCTCCTCGGCTGGTGCCTACGTGCCTACGTCAGGGATGGACCAATTCCCTGTAATTAATTCCTTCCAAAAATAATTCACAGCACTCCAAAAGACTTTGTATCAATATTTATTCTTCTTCAGAACAACCATCCTCATCACCAACGCGTTTCGACTATCACAGTCTTGATCACGGTAGGTGAGTGCGTTTTTTATGTTGCCTATTTATATGTACTTCCAATCTCTGCCATTAAGCAGCATAATGGGAAATGTAGTGCAACTAAACAAAATACAACCTAAACACAACTAAAACCATTTTGCATACCACTCTTGCAGTACCCCATATCTTTCCAACATTGATGTTCATATTCTCCTTCCCCACCTTATATTTTATATATACAGGGCTTTCTCATTAAAAGTATGTCAGCTGACAGTTAGCGTTACAATTACTCTCTCAATCTGTCAATGTGGCCCTCTACCAGATAGTCTTCGCATTCTTTTTACTATATATGTCCCCACTTTGTTCACCATGGATACATTTGGGCCCACTTCTTAACACTTTTTTATCTTCGTTATCTCATCAATTATATCAGCTTTACCGGGTTATGTAGTCTATGTGTGTCACCATATATTGTATAGGTATATTCTTCCAAACTAGTGGGATTTTATATTTCTATTGTCACACATATTTGTGTATTATATATATATATATATACACTGCTTGGACTACGCTCCCCGTCATAAGGACTACTAAATTTTAATTGGACCCCTTGTCCAATGGAGACATACCCAAAGTTTATCAATGACCCTAGCCTAACATTATCTAGCTTTACAAGATGGCTTACCCTTCCAACCAATGTGAAGTTGGTGACATTACATGAATCATATGCATTTCTTTTCAGGCATAGACATTACATTGCATTTAAACCCATACACCTCTCTCTGTACTCTATACTTTAGCCACCAGATCTGTGGACTATATTGCCAGTCTGCTTCGTCATGGCACTGTAGGAGCTTTGTTGGGGCATAGCTCCAGTTTCCATTTTGTACCGCCCTTATATGTTCCAATATACGTTTTTTTAGAGGGCATATTGTGCTGCCTACATATCGTAAGCCACAGAAACACTCTATAACATACACAACAAATGAGGTGTCACATGTTATCTTCTCTTCTATGGGTATATTTCTTCCTTTGAAATCCAAGAAGTCCTTTTTATTGATGCCAATGTGACAAGCCTTACATTTATTGCAACGTGTGAATCCTTTGTATTTTTCTTGTAACAAATTCTCTTGTGTTGTCAACAAAAAGTGGCTCTTTACCAAATAGTCTCTCAATGAGGGTGCGCTTCTGTACTTCACATCCGGTTGCATCCCTATGAGCTTACCAATATCTGGATCTTTTTTTATCACAGTCCAATGTTTATTTAAAATGTTCAAAATTTTACTGTATGTCAGAATCAGTCTGATGGTTGTATCATCCCCCTCTTTCACTGAATTCTGACTGTTCATCAGTATCTGTGTATGTGTCATAGGTTGTGCTCTATTTTCCCCTTGCTTTACATCCCAATACTTGTATCCTCTCTTGAGGAACCTCTGCTGTGTTTCTCTAAACTTAATTTCCATTTCTTTTGCATCGAACAGTTTCTCTTCATCCTGATGAATTCCCCATAAGGAATACTTTTCTTTAGTGAAATCGGGTGGAAGCTTGAGCCATGTAGTACACTATTGGTTGCTGTTGTCTTACGGTGTAGCGTTGTCTGTATTTTCTCATCCTCAATATATACAGTCACATCCCAAAATTCTATTCTTGTCCTGCTCATTTTGCATGTGAATTGTAGATCCAGGTCATTGATATTTAATAGGCCCAAGAATACCTAACACTGTTTCTCTTGACCATTCCAAATCGGTCATCTATGTAACGGAACCATATGACAGTTTTTTCCATTTATGAATCATTCTCCTCCCTCCAAGCCACATGTTTCTCCCACCAGCCCATGGTGAGGTTTGCGTAGCTTTGCGAAAAGGAAACCCCCATGGCAGTCCCATAGGTCTGGGAATAGAACTGGTGATTAAAGATGAATTTGTTGTTCTTCAGACATAGTTCTACCATTTCCAATAGCATCGCCAAGTGTTTCAGCTCATGAATGCTTCTCTGTTGCAGGAAGTATTCTACTGCTCCAAGTCCCACTGTGTGTGAGATTGATGTATAGAGGGAAACTACATCTATGGTGACTAGTAGATATCCATCTTGCCACGCAATGTCCTCAAGTAATCTAAAAAATTCCCCTGTATCTCATATGTATGAACTTAGATTTCTAATCATCGGTGCTAGAAAGTAGTCCACATATTGTGATAGATTTTCGTATAAGGACCTACAGCTGGATATAATGGGTCTACCAGGTGGTTTGATTATTGTTTTGTGTATTTTTATTGCTGTTCACCAACATTCAATAGACCTTCTGAGTGCCATTTGTGAAGCCTCTTTTGTAGGTCCATGGTTAGATCATTGAGGGGATTCTTTGATATTTTACAATAGTTCGTGATTACATTTAGTTGACGGAGAGCCTCTTCCATGTAGTCTCTCTTCTCCATCACCACAATGTTCCCTCCCTTGTCAGCTGGTTTGATTTCTAATTCCCCATTGTTGGCCAGTTTCTTTAGCACATCTCGCTCTCCACAGCTTAGATTCTCTTTATAGTTCATATGTATCGTATGTAAAGAGATCACTTTTATGTGCGGGTGTGGTTTGCCTGGGGGCCGATCGCAGCCCCCAGGGAAACCACCCACGCGTTGACAAAAGTGATCGCTCTATAGATAAATATATATATATATAGATAGATATATATATATATAGAGAGAGAGAGAGAATATAAATATATACACATCCATATATATTGATATATCTACATAGATATGTCTGTATATAGATCTATATATATATATATATATATATATTTTAAATAGTTGTCTGGTTTCCTTCGGGCCATAGTGGCCCCCAGGGAAACCATACAACAATTAAAATAATGATTGACCCCACAGGGGGTTGTCCTGCTCATGGGCGACCTCCTGTCAATTTCTTTAAAAAACAAAAAATGTTATACCCCGGGGGGCGGGGGGTGGTTGCGATCGGGAGCGATCTCACCCCCTAGGGGTAAACCTACGTTTAAAAGAAAAAAAATGCCCCCAGAGATTGAGGGTTGGTGGGTGCCAGCCCATTTTCCGAGGGGGCCGACCCCTCCAAGTGAAATCCCTGGTGTCAAGTGGGAGCCTCCTGTCCCTCGATAGCAGCTGTGGTGCGATTGAGGGCCAGGAAACTGGTTCAGGAAGGCCTCGTTTGAAAGGGGAGAGTCTCCCCTTTCAAACAAGGCTTTCACAAATGTCGGGAAGGCCGTTTGGGCCTGTTTTCCCCACGGGTGTAGGAAGTGGATGCAAGGCCGCATCCTGCTCCGGTGGAGAAAACAGATAGTGACATCAGCGCACCTCGCGGCACACTGACATCACAAAGGAGCAGGTGGGGGTGTGGGGAGAGACACAGATGATTTTCCATGTCTCCCAGAGTATTTTTTAACCCCCTCCCTGGTGTTGGCCACTGGTCGTTACCCGCACCAGGGAGGTAGTGCGGGCTTCGGTCAGTGGCAGACGTCTGCACTGAAGCGGTTAACTTGGTAATAGATGTCCTATTGTTTTATGAAGAGTGACCCTGAGAAAGTAACCTTGAGTCCAACACTTTGAGAAACTGTATTCGCAGACTGTATATATTTGTTTCAACCTGCACAGATAAGCTTACATGGATGCCTTTACCATGTTGGTAACCGGAATCTTTCCTGATGTTGCAGTTCTGTGTCACATGATGGACTTTCATTGGACAGTTACACCTTCTGAGTCATGTGGAGTGATGGATGAGCGAATCATCTTGCACTAGGGACTCCCAATATACAGTTCCCCAGCTTCATTAGCAGCAGTGTGCTTGCCCATCTTGCCCCAGCACTTTCTACTTGACTCTGTTTGGACTCTGAAAGGTACAGACCTCTCTACCCTTATCCCTTCATTTCAGTGTGTTGCTGGGACTTAGACGTTTTTCCCTTGACCCCAAGAAGAAGGATCTCGACCAAGCTTCTGAAATGCTGATGCCTTCCCTTTTTTAGTTACTTTTTGCCAACTACGGTTAGTCACCTATTGCCCTAGATGTTGTTTTTCCAAATTCTTTTTGTCCTTTTCCTTCTTACTTTTTGTCCACATGTTCTTCTGCCTAGTACATGTTAACCTGTGATTTCCTAATCTGTAGGGTTTCCCTTGCCTGAGCTAGATAAGCGTAGATGACTTTTAAATTGCATTAATGCTTAAAAGGACTGAACAGCGCTTGTTTTCCACCCATCAGATTATCTTGTTGCTGTATTGTATTTTCATTGTTGAATGATTAGCTCTTTTAATGTTTTTAATCGTCTTGGTCAACCCATGGTAATTCTGTATCTTTCTAACTTTGTTTTGAGAATTGTTTACTTAACTTTGACTCTGAGTGTGTAATAAAACCCCTTAACTTTATTTTAAACTGGAGTTTTCATTGTGTGGCCACATGGGTCATACTGTCATTTTAAATGGTGTTGTTTGACTGGATCTTGATTGAACTATTTCTCCACCAGTTGTACTCTTTTTTGTGACTTCTTTTAGTGTCTGGGATGATTGCCTCTACTGTAGAAGTGCCAGAATTTAAATACATTTTTATTTTTTACCATGGATGTATGTTGTGGGTACTTTGGAGTTCTAGTTCTCCCTATTTTTCACTTTTTTTTAAGTGTTCCAGGTACACTTTGCAACATACATCTCTCAAAATGTTCAGAGACCATGATGTCAGCATGTGACATATTGAAGATCTTCCTTAAGTTTGTGGTGCCACCAGACAGTTTTTGGAAGCTCTCCTTTTCCACTTTTTTAGACAATGTGCTCAGTCCCACAAATGTTTCTACTATCTAGACATGAGCTCCTCTTTGTTCTACCTGAAGACAAAAGGAAATATGAAAGAAACCTGGCTGCCAGACTTGGGTGTTGACAATGCAATATATGGTATACAAACCAGATCTATTATAGAATTATTTTTAAAGGCATTTCATCTAGCAAATATATCTATGCTGGCTCTATGACATTAGGCCCACACAATGTAGTTCCCCCTCCCAATTAGAGGTAATGTGGCAAAGTGCCTAACCATTTATTCTGTGCCTGTGTGGCTGTAGGGAAACTGAGTAAACTTGTGACAAGTATTGCCTGTTGTTAATAGAGCTACCCAGTACTGTGAGTTAGCTGAACTTCCAAGTACCAAATTTTTAGTCTTTGATAGTCAAGGATGACAAACATGCCAGACTTAGGGCCTGATTTAGTTTTTTGTGGTCGCATCGCCAAGCTGTGTCGGCCGCGTATTCGAAAAGACCATCAAGCCAATGGTCTTCTGCCCACTTTATTTAGATGCATTGCAGCTGAGCCGAAGAATGCCACAAAGGGGGTCCACTCCGTCATCCAAGCTCCATCCCTCAGCCGCAGTGGTGGACTCCAATGCTGATGAGTAGGGCCTTCGTTGCCGTCTTGACGGTAGGATCCTGCACAGCCTATTTAGATCACACAGTCATGCTGTCAGTATTTCAGCGGCGGGCCCATGACAGCGGAAGTCTCTCACGGGACCCGTTCAGTATAGTACTCTGGCCATTGGTTGGATGCTAGTAGACCACACCTGCTGTATAGTGGGAAATTGTGAACACCTGCAAAAAACACTATAAAACGCACTCCATTTCAGATCATGATCCTTTGCCATCCTACTGCAGACCATTTGGATTCAGGTATTCTAACAAAGGAAGGTTTAGAGTACAAGTACAAAATACAACCATATCTCAGAAAAGATAAATGTGGTAAATGTGGTCCAGAATAGTTAACACAGTGAATGCTGTACCTAACAATCTGCACACAGAGGAGGAGATCAGGAAGAGGCAGAATGACCTGAGGGTAAAGTCTGTTCACTGGCATCGAAGCATCACCTGGAGGCCCAGAGGACCATTTGTGGTTCTCTGAGCCCCCCATTATAACTCTTTCCCTGGGAGGAGAAGGTCTTGCAGATCCTACACCCTGAAGGCTTGACTGGAATCCCTGGTGGAGTGGAGTCTGCTAAGTTGTACTTAGCAATGTCTCAACAGTCACAAATGGAGCCCTGGACCTTAAGTTAGACATTTAGAATGGTCCAACACCCTTAGCAAAACAAATGTAACTAAACTGAACTACACAAAATAATGTGTTTCATACCAATTACTAGCATCATGATTGTATCTCTTTCTTTATCAATGTGCAATATGTGTAGTCAGAGTTTGTGTTGTCCCCATTGATAATCCCTTGCATTTGCTCAGTCCCTTGCTTTCTATCAGTGTATAATGTTGTTCTCCCAAAAACATGTCCAAAGGTCTATCCATTTGCACAGGAAGGTATAGTGTTTGTAAGTAGTATTTACACCTATTCACATCATACCCATATGTGTATACATGTTTCAAATGTTTGTTCATCTCAATTATAGTTATTGAAACAGATATGTGTAACTCATTTTTTAAACATGTATTGTCTATGGTGTCAACAAATGACTGCAACTACCATGATGTCCTGCTTTTGGATCTGCACAACAATAGTGCAATGTCATGTTTCTCCACCTCCCTTTCCATATGTACACACATCTCAAACACTTGCGCATTTGACAGCTACCATGTCATGCTATGGATTAAAATGTCACTTGTGTATGTCAAGCATGGTGACACTTTCTCATAGCTGAATTGAAGTCATGTAAATGCTCACTTAATTCAGTCTTTAGAATCCAAGATTTCCAACAATTTGATGTGGTATACTGAATATAATTAGTAGCCACACACAATTTATTTTTAATTGACCATATGATGAACAGTGACAGTTTCAATTTTGAGTTGAACCACATTGATTCTAATGTTTTGTAGCCTGCTAGGCCATGAAATGGTCCAGTACTCCAATCTACTCACCACTGAGTTGGGTTTAATGTTTGTTACATGTAATGTCTAATGCAGAAAAAACTCTTTGGCATTTCAGAGCATCTTTCCAATGTTATTACTGGAATTGTCATCTATGTAAATCAGTCTGCATGTGTAAAAGAATGAAAATCACGCACAGGCCCAATCGGTCCATCACTCTGTTTTCACTCTTTTAGGTTGCCCTGTGTATACATAAAGATATATAAAATGCACAAACTCTATATTAATTACATATTCTCTGCATCTTTCTCAGGTCCAACCCCCCCAGGCCAGTGGCTCACCATCTGCCTCCCAAGACACCTCCACTCCAGACCAGGAGCAAGCCTTCAGTGAGGACTCTACTGCTGTAAGTCCAGATGATTGTGAGCCAGCTGGTTCATCTGGTCTGTCTGGCCATGGAGCTCCAGTGAGTCACACTCGACGCACACCTACACCTCCCACCCCATTTGCAACACTATCTCAGCATGAGGACACCTCCTCTTCCTATGTACTGAGGAGATACACACCAATCCTGTGCCCCCCAGTCCTGACTGCTCTTGAGCCAACACCACCTCCAGTTATGCCAGGACCTAGTGGGATGGTGCACACTGCTTCAAGGGCACAGGGTAGTGGGGTTAGGGGTCATGGGAGGGAATATGTGGGTCAGCCACATGAGGCCACTGGGCTGTTAGGGGGTGTGGCCTGCAGCAAATGGATTAGGTGGTGGGCCAGAGAGTTCCAGTGTGCCTAGCCCCATCTGACCCCATCCTGCTGATAAACTGTACCCCTGACACAGCAACACTGGGTGTCCAGACACCCATAACCTGAGGTGGCAGTTGCAGGGTTAACTGTGACGACTACAAAGTGATTCAGACTCTGATGCCATGTGGGCCTGCTGGCCCAGTAGACTCAATATGGCAGACATGCCCTATGCAAACTGACAGGCCTCCCAATGAGCAGGCTTCCCAAGTTGCTGCCAGAGATGAAATTAGCCTTTGTCCCTCTAGAATTCTGAGCGTGCACAGTCTGCACCTCTGTCTGGCCGCTCCAGCCACTTGGGTTGTCTCGGAGCGAGACCCGAAACTGCCAGGGCACTGCGGGAGAGGGAAGCTGTGCCAGCTAGACATCCCTGGCTTGCCGTTGCAGTGAAGGGGGAAGTTTCCTGAAGGCGTCGCTGGTCCCGGCCGCAGTGCGAGACACCTGAATACTTACAATGGATGCAGGCTCAGCTTCCCCTTTGCCTGCTGCACCATCAGAGACGCTCTTGGCAGTGGTGGGTCCACAAGCCATGGTCCGAGGTAGGGAGCCCACCACTGCCTCTCCTGTAGCCACTGTCACCCGGAGGCTGCTGATGCTCCCCACCCCTTCCCTAAGGGAGGACAGGGGGTTACTTCACCGCAATGCACAGGAAATTCCAGCCAGGAACGTGGACAATCTTGCAGTTGGTTAGATTGGAAGAGCGCGGTGCATATCAAGTACAGTGCCCCCTTCAACCAGGAACTCGGGTGTCACCTTTGGAGGCTGACGGGCGATCCCCCGACCCTGTTTCGCTCTGCTGCACCCAAGGACATGCACCCCCTTACTATCATTTGAGGCTGGCCATTAGTGCTGTGCTCTGGAGGAGTGGCCCCACTAAGCGCAGTGAGCTGTACAGAGCCGAGCCGGTGATGTAGCGGCAAGTGGTACTACTAGAGCTCTCCAACTGGAGAATATTCTGCTTCATGCCAGTCTGACTGGAGCGTGGGTGGACCTGCAAGAGGGTCGTAGCCTGACAGTCCACTAGAGAGTACAGTTTCCACCCCGCTGATCCTACCCATTGCTCCTCCATAGCCTTGGGAAGGGCTTGCTGAAGCTGGGTGCAAGAGCAATCTTCTTAATATCATTGTTCACAATACCTATCCGCAGGGCTTGTGACAGATGCTTCCACCACTCTGCTCGAGGACCGTTATGATACTCCCAGTATGCTGAGTGCAACCTATTGAATATTGGATACTTCTGGCTTGACCCATCACTACTGGATCCCAGAGATCCCACTGCAACTTACTATCAGCTGGGAGACAACGATTCCTAGCAATTGTCCTAAGGGTTCACTTGCCCAGCTCCCAGGATATTGATGACTCACTTTATACTATACCGAACTTCTCCTTGGATCGCCCTCCTTGGGTGGCGAGGGTCCCTGCCTGTTTACGAAAACCTTACAGTTCAACCCCCCTGACTACCATGGGAAAGAATTCCCGCACACAACTCCACGACCTGGGAGAGATGGTGTAGCCGAAATCGGATAATGCTCTGCAAGGCTATATAGACTAATCTGATCCCAAGAGTCCTGCCATGACTCCCACATTGCAGGACATATTGAAAGCTATTACAGCCTCACACAAACCTTTGAAACTAAAAGAAACACTCTTGGTACAGATCTGGGACTTTTGAGGGACTACCATCGGTGCCTCGCCGAATGTGTCACAGCCAGAGAGAGGGACCTCGCCGACATGCCTCCTACATTGGCCACCGTCAATGGTCAGCTCTCCACCATGGAATCGCAACTGAAAGTTGTCAAAGCCAGGGTGGAGATGTAGAAAATATGTTTCGTCACAATACATTTGAATTGTGGGACTCCCTGAGAAGGTCAATGGTAAGGATATGATGTCATACTTGGAAGGCTGGCTCTATACCAAAGTGGCCCTGAAGGGCCTCTTAACATTCTTTGCTCTAGAATGAGCCCATAGAGTGCCTTTGTGCCCCCTGCCCCCTAGAAAGCCTCCCACGACCAGTAGTAGCGCATCTGTTATATTACAAGGACCATGACCACACCTTGAGACAAGCTGGGGACCCTCATTATAGAGAATAGTAAAATTATGATTTTCACTGATTTTCGTTGCCAAGTGCAGCACCAGCCTATGGCATTTGTGGATGCAAAGAAAAAACGGAGAGAACTCGGAGTCCCATACTGGATGCAATACCCCGCCCCCTGAGAGTGGTAACCCCGAAGGGTACTCAACTTTTAGAATGGTCATGGCTTGATCTCCAGCTGCGAGGTGAACCTAACTGAGAACCCTGAGTGACAATGGCAGTGTGCCGCCCTCGCTCCTGCCAGCCCTCAATATATAGAAGGAGAGGGATCAGACTCAGAAAATGTATCCTCTCTTTCAGAAACATTGAGTGTCATATTGCCAGATGTGACCACGGGGACTACAGACAAATTGATTTAAGAATATGTGGCCTTTGTTGGAGACCTGATGGTGGGGAAGGTGAGCCTAGGGCAATCTGGTTGACCCCACTGTGATGTTTTCTGATATGCCCAGATGCTCCCCCGCCCCTTGGTATTTATCTTGAGCTCATATGTCAGATTTGTACCTTTGCAGCTGGACTTGGGTTTGGCTGCATCACACTCCCCAACAAACTACTCTAAGTGGTTTGTTTTGAATTAAGGTTTGGATGGGAAAGTCCTACTTCTTGTCCTTGGGAGGGGGAGTTGGGTGTTGGTTTCTTTGACTGTTATAACTTTTATTCTTGGGGACCCTCTGAGTCAGAAGCCATTTATAAAACTTTTGCTCCTACAAGCCTGTGTAGCCTTCAGGAGAAACTGGCTACCACAACGGGGGGATTATGCGGTAGGACTGCACACCTTATGACCATGGAAACCCCTATAGCATATTAACTGATATCCTGCAATGTTCCAGGCATTCGTACCATGTTAAAACGCTACAAAGTATTTTCCTGTCGAAAAAGGTGGGGAGTCCATGTTGCCATGGCCAAAAATGGAAAGGGCTGGTCTTCTACACCTCATTTTCTGAGTTTGCTCGGGGTGTGCTGGTTTGGGTTAGAATGGGGCTCCCTTTCCAACATGTAGTCAATCCTGAGGGGAGATACTTGTCAATTGCTAATGAACATAACAGGACGGATACTAACATTGTGAATATATATAGGCACAATGTTGAACAAAATGCATTCTTGGCAAGGTTATCAGCTCAGTTACCCCCTTTTCTAACATACAAATACACTGCTTTTGCTGGGGGTGACCACTTGGATCGGTCACATCCCCACTCCCCCACACATCTCACGGCCTGTGCATTAATAGACTGGCAGCACAACTGGATCACTGTGTACTCCTGATGGCGAAGCACCCCTAATCCTGAGGCTACTACTACTTTTCTCCCATACATGACTTACATGTACTCTTCAATGCTTTTCTGTGCTCAACTGACGGCACATACCCTGGTGCAAGATCTTGATGGTTGAATTGGCAACTGTGTGCGTGATTCATTCTTCGCAATTAACCCTTGCAGTTCGGATCGGCAGAGTGCTCAATCATTTCAAGGCATTTGAATCTTGATGGTTGAATCGGCAACAGTGTGCGCAATTAATTCTTGGCAATTAACCCTTGCAGTTCGGATTGGTAGAGTGCGCGATCATTTCAAGGCATTTGAATCTTGATGATTGAATCAGCAACAGTGTGCGCAATTCATTCTTGGCAATTAACCCTTGCAGTTCGGATCGGCAGAGTGCGCGATCATTTCAAGGCATTTGAATCATGATGGTTGAATCGCCAACAGAGTGCGAAATTCATTCTTGGCAATTAACCGTTGCAGTTAAGACTGGCAGAGCGCGTGATCATTCCAGGTACTTGAGTCTTGATGCGCAGTTTGGCAATAAGGTGCGCAATAATTTCTGGGCAATTGAATCTTGAAACTTAGATCAAACAGAGTGTGATCTTTCTAGACAAAACAAGTTGAGTCAGTTTTCCTATTCCACAGTATAATTCATGAATCCTGTAGCAGTTATTTCTTTGTGAACGAATGTACTCATTGACTCTTGTTGTGATGTAATTGCTATTCTAAGGATTAACTTGACAAAGTTCAATATTCAGAGTATATGATTATAAAAAGGTCACGTTATTGAAAAGTTCTTGATCTCTCATGTTTTTACAGCATAAAGAGTTAAAACAAAGTTCATGAAGATTAATGTGAATGACCTTGCTATTGTGTTCTTAACTCTTGCTTCCACAGGTCTCCTTCCCCGCTGTTCCCAACTTAAACCCCATCCCCCGCTTGGCCATTCTTTAACTCTGTGCTATAACGGCTAGTAGAGTTTGGAGCTGCCAAGAGGTGGAAATATTGGGAACAGGCGCAAACCCAGAGGATCCGGTCTCGCTGACAAAATGGACGCATCTTCTATTTACTAACTGCACGGGCCGAGTCCGCACAGGACAAACCATCTCAGATAGCTATACCATTGAGTGGGGTACGTAACAGGGCTGCCATCTCTCGCCCCTCCTCTTTGCGATAGCTATGAATCCCTTTACATGTCTGGTTCGAGCAGGGGACCCATTTCAGAGGCGTCAAAGTGGGTGCCACTATCCAGAGAATAGCACTATATGCTGACGATCTCCTGCTCTTCCTCAACAACACATGGGGATGACCTTGCTGTGGCCAAAGCCCTACTGGAAAGCTTTAGTGCTCTATCAGGTCTCAAAGTCAATTGGCAGATCACCTGACTATTCCCCACTGGGGCGGGTCCCCAATCCCCCGAACATCTGGCTAACCTTCTTTTGGAACCCCTCTATGGATACCTAGGTCTTTTTTTACAGAAAACAACTGCTCTATTAAGGCGCTTTGTCTGGGGCTAAAGTCACAGATGGGTGGCTTTCACTACAATGCTACGCCTGACTTCTACAGGAGGAATGGAAGTTCCCATCATAGAAAAGGATTGGGAGAATATAGCCAAACCCAAAGATCTCTAGGATTGCATGATTTAAACGGATTGGCTTCTGCATATTACACAGGTCCTACCTAATCCCGGATAGAAATAACAGATATTTTGGGATGTTTGCTGCCTCCTGCCCTAGGTGCGGAGAAGTTGGTGCTAACTTTTTACTACATATGACTTGGGCTTGCTTTCACTTAAGCACATACTGGGAAGGGGTTACACGGACACTAGCTGAATTGTTTGACAGAGATGTCCCCACTACCACTTGCCTTTTCTCTCACTGGTTCCTGCACACCTCAAAAACTAAAGTGAACAGCAAATTCCAGGACTTAGTACTGATATTGGCCAAACGTGAACTCGCCTGCCACTGTAAGGATCCGAGGGGCCTGTACCTTCTGATGTGGCACAAGGAATCGGAGAGGTGGGTGGCTGGGAGGGGACCCTATTATTGCATGAGGTGCATTGCGGAATTGTACAAATAGAGAATGCCTAGGCACTGGAGGCATTAGTTGACAATTTGAAGAACCCAGACCCATCTTCATACAAGATTTTACCTGCACCCTCCCTCCTCAGTGCCCTCGCCTCAAACCTCTACCTAAAGTTAACCCAGTGGCTAACTCCTCCCCCAATCTGGTGCCCCACACTGTCTACCTGCCCCCTACTTCGATTTGCTGTGGCTAACATAGATTCTTTCACCATTTGTTACCATTGATACAATGCCATTATGTTCTAACTCAGAGGGAAGAAGGTGTGGAATAGGGGAGCAAAGTAGGGAGATTTCGCAAGATAATACAAATTGTCAATTCTAACTTGCTGTTATGTACATTTCCCTAACTGTGCTATGTTCAGCTTTTGTTTTTATTTGATAATCAATAAAATATGTTTACAAAAAAAATTAGGCCACTGCGGTCTTTGACAGCCAGATCACCATTGACCGAGTCTTGTGAGCAGTACAATAGTGCCAAGACATGAGGGACCAGGTGTTAGAAATGGGGTCTTTGGTTGGCAGTCAGGTTACCCCCTTTCCAAGCGAGGACCCTCACTCTAGTCAGGGTAAAAGAGAATCACCCTCAGCTAACCCCTGCTTACCCCCTTGGTAGCTTGGCATGAGTAGGAAGGCTTAACTTCAGAGTGCGAGACGTAAAGTATTTGTACCAACACACATAGTAACTTAATAAAAACACTACAAAATGACACAACACAGGTTTAGAAAAATAGAAAATATTTATCTAAACAAAACAGGACCAAAATGACAAAAATCCACAATACACAAGTCAAGTTATCACTGAAAATGCAAAAAGAGTCTTCATATAATTTTAAACACAATGCTAACGCTGTTAGCGTGAAAATGTAACTGGGCGTGTCAAAAATAACCCCGCACAGGCAGGTATGTGTCAAAATGGGCTTGCAATGCATCAATATCACTCCTGAGCGAGACCTTGCGTCGTTTCTCCTTCAGTTGGGTCGGCGTGCAGCGTTTCTTCTCTCCACAGGAGAGCGATGCGTCGATCTGGTCAGCACTCTCGGGTGCGGGCAGGCCTTGCATTGTTTTTACACACCCAGTGGTGTTTGCATCAGAAATCCAGCCGCACGATGATCCGAAAGACACGCAGCACAGGTTGCGATCTCACCAGCATCCGTCAGCGATGCTGCGCGTCGTTTCTCCAGCCGCGTGCGTCGATCTCCCAGCCGCACAACAGGCGAGCGACGATTTCAGCCGCGAAGCCGGCGGCACGTCGATTTTTCAGCCACAGATTGGAGTTGTGTCGATCTTTTCCCCGCACGGCGGTCTGTGCATGGATTTCTCACTCTTGTCCTGCCAGCTTCTTCTTTCAGGGTCCCAGGAACTGGATGGGCACCACTTGGCAGAGTAAGAGTCTCAGAAGAGGCTCCAGGTGCTGGCAGAGAGAAGTCTTTGCTGTCCCTGAGACTTCAAATAACAGGAGAAAAGCACTAAATCAAGCCCTTGGAGAGTTCTTCACAAGATGGAAGGCACACAAAGTCCAGTCTTTTTCCTCTAGCACAGGCAGAAGCAGCAACTGCAGGATAGCTCCAAAAAGCACAGTCACAGGCAGGGCAGTTCTTCCTCAGCTCTTCAGCTCTTCTCCAGGCAGAGGTTCCTCTTGGTTTCCAGAAGTGTTCTACAGTCTGTGGTTTTGGGTGCTCTTCTTATACAAATTGTGCCCTTTGAAGTAGGCATACTTCAAAGAAAAGTCTCTCTTGTTTGTGAAATCCTGCCTTGCCCAGGCCAGGCCCTAGACACCCTCAAGGGGGTTGGAGACTGCATTGTGTGAGGGCAGGCACAGCCCTTTCAGGTGTGAGTGACTACTCTTCTACTCCCTCCTTGCACAGATGGCTCATCAGGAAATGCAGACTACATCCCAGCTCCCTTTGTGCCACTGTCTAGAGAGAGGTGCAACCAGCCCAACTGTCAAACTGACCCAGACAGGGAATCCACAAACAGGCAGAGTCACAGAAATGGTTTAAGCAAGAAAATGTTTACTTTCTAAAAGTGGCATTTTCAAACACACAATCTTAAAATCAACTTTACTAAGAGACGTATTTTTAAATTGTGAGCTCAGAGACCCCAAACTCCACATATCTATCCACCCCCGAAGACAATCTACACTTTAATCATATTTAAAGGTAGCCCCCATGTTAACCTATGAGAGGGACAGGCCTTGCAACAGTGAAAAACAAATTCAGCAGTATTTCACTGTCAGGACATGTAAAATACATTAATGTATGTCCGACCTTAACCATACACTGCACCCTGCCCTTGGGGCTACCTAGGACTGACTTTAGGGGTGTCTTACATGTAAGAAAAGGGAAGGTTTAGGCCTGGCAAGTGGGTACACTTGCCAAGTCGACTTTACAGTTAAAAACTTCATACACAGATACTGCAGTGGCAATCTGAGACATGATTACAGAGCTACTTAGGTGGGTGGCACAACCAGTGCTCCAGGCCCACTAGTAGCATTTGGTTTACTAGCCCTGGGCACCTCTAGTGCACTTTACTAGTGACCTACTAGTAAATCAAATATGCCATTCATGGATAAGCCAATTACATACACATTTTGTATAGGAGCACTTGCACTGTAGCACTGGTTAGCAGTGGTCAAGTGCCCAGAATAACAAAAACAGCAAAAACAGAGTCCAGCACATATCAACCATCTGGGAAACAGAGGCAAAAAGTTAACGGAGACCACGCCAAGGATGAAAAGTCTAACACCAGTTTGTAATTGCACCCAGGGGATCAGGGAGGTGCAGAGGGAGCTCGTGGTGGAAATAGGCACCCACACTGAAAATATAAGCTCCCTGGCTGGGGTGCTTTACAACATTTACCACCATGTGAGTAGGGCGTTTCCCATTCCATCTCCCCCTGTCTGTGTTCCCTCTTAATCTGGCACAAGTACACCACTGCCAGCCACAGAGAAGGATGCCCTGCCCACCCCAGTTGCTGCACCAATGCCCTAACCCCTCCATCCCAGAGTGGATGGGCATTTGACCACCAGGAGAGGGTGGCAAAACTGCCACCACCAACTCCAAGAGATGCAGATTAACATTTTCTTTGAGTGTTTGTCTTCCATTAACACCGTGGACTATTTTAGGGACACATTTACCTTTTCTGAGAACAGTTGTATTTTGTACATTGGACTCCAAACTATTTTTGGCTCTACTACCATAATTTCATCCACCATGATAGGCTTTTTTGTTCATTTTCTCATTTTTTCGATTCACCTTTCTGTTCTTTTGTGTCATACACATCAATTATATGGGCACAATCTACAAGGTTCTTGTTGGATTTATTGTGGCATTTCATTTGTCATGTCTGTCTTCCACCATCATATTGTCAAATCTTTTGAACATTTATTTGCAATGAAAATTAGAAATGACAAAAAGTTAATGTGTTACCCATTTCATTCAAACAAAACAAAACCAATTCATAATATATTGGGAACATACATTTATAGCTAACAAGTCTTTGAAGAAATCAGAGCTGAGTTTCACAAATCATGCCTAACCCCAATAGTCTTTGCCATTAAGGGGTGGGCGCTCCATGATCTTGACACCATAGAAGAAATTGAATATTGCATGGTATCAAATTAATAGGCAAACTATCATTGATGCATGACTTCAGTTGGAACCATACATCCTGCCCTCACAATAGGAATCCTACATCAATAACACTAATAGTTTACATTATGGCAGCAATAAAATTTGAGGCCACATGACAGGAAACTGACAGTAACTGGTACAATGACACAGCCACCATTCAGTGGTGTTCCAAAAAAAGTTCAATCAAATATGAGGAGACACAGCAACAGCTACCTCCACTGAATACAAATTGAAGATTTAGGCCCTCATTTCAACCCTGGCGGTCGGAGTTAAAGCAGCAGTAATACCGCCAACAGCCGGGGGAAAAAAAAAATGGAATCACGACCATGGCGGAAACCGCCAACATAGACAGCCACTTTAACACTCCGACCGCCACGGCGGTTGAAAAAAAAACACTGCGGCGGTAACCGCCAACAGACAGACAGAAGACAAAGTACCGCCCACACTATTACAAGAGGCCTATCCGCCACCTTTTCCAGGGCGGTACCAATGCTATCAAAAGCACGGCAGAAACAGGACTTGGAACGGAAACCACTCAACTCTTGACACCCAACAAGGAACCAGAACGCCATGGAGCCCGAACTACAGGTCCTGCCCATGGTGCTCTTCCTCCTCTTGTATCAGGAGCAGGAAAAGACGCTGTTGACGACCACGGTGAGTACTGCACCTACAACACAGGGGAGGGTGGGAGGGAAAAGACAGTGACACACACACTAAACACACAGTACCCCCACCCCTACCCTCACCCACAACATCATACACACAAATACATGCAACAACATTACTTATACAGCCCCTCACCCCCTGGAAGAACGCAAGGACAAAAGGAAATGATTGTAACGATTGTAATCAATAAAAATCAGATAGTGCAATTTCAAAAATTAGTATATACAAATATGTACAGCAACTACACAAGTCCAGATAGTGTTCCAATCATTGTCTGCGGACCAGTGGTCCCAAAATGCATGGGCGAAGCCCACACAAGATACCTGACTCGAAACACAGAGAACACTGCAGGGGCATCAGATCGAAATGAAAAACGCTCCTCAGGGGGAGGGGAAGGGGAGCACCTCAGCCGGATGAACGCACAACACCACTGCTGCACGAGGGGGCTCCATGCTCACTGCTGTATCCTGGGGAGTGCAAACCCACAGTCTCTCAAGTCTTTCCAGTGGGTGGTTTGCCCACTGCTGTATCCTGGGGAGTGCAAAGCCACAGTCTCACAAGTCCTTCCAGTGGGTGGTTTGCCCACTTCTCTATCCTGGGGAGTGCAAAGCCACAGTCTCACAAGTCTTTCCAGTGTGTGGTTTGCCCACTGCTGTATCCTGGGGAGTGCAAAGCCACAGTCTCTCAAGTCTTTCCAGTGGGTGGTTTGCCAACTGATCTATCCTGGGGAGTGCAAAGCCGCAGTCTCTCAAGTGGATAACAGTCTCCACTGGTTCTGGAGTGGGCTTTGTGCCCAGAGTGCTTCATCCTGCCAAGTACTGAGGTAGTAGATGTGATTCTCCACTGGTTCTGGAGGGGGCTTTGTGCCCAGAGTGCTTCATCGTGCCAAGGACTGAGGTAGTGGATGTATCTCTCCACTGGTTCTGGAGTAGGGAGTGGGCTTTGTGCCCAGAGTGCTTCATCCTGCCAAGGACTGAGGTAGTGGATGTATCTCTCGACTAGTTCTGGAGGGGGCTTTGTACCCAGAGTGCTTCACATGCAGTGTGGCAGGTCCCATTCCCTCACCTGGGTGTGTGTGCCATGAGATTTCCTGGGAACAGGTAGCATGATATGCCATGGAGGCTGAGACACAATCCACCCTGCTGCGACTTCGCCTGCCACCTGCAGGTACAAACAGTGCTGAGAGTCATGCCTCATGGACGCTGGGCAGGGTCCAGGACGTCTCCTGCAGCCTCGGACGGCTGCCTACTGGGGATGATTGCCATGTCAGCTGTGGTGGCACTGTCTGAGCATGTTGCGGGGCTGGTGGCGGTGGTTGCAGCGGTGTCTGTGGTGGAGGTGCTGGCGGTGGTGGATGTGTCTGCACCTGTTGAGGGGCACAGCAGGACGTCTCCTGCAGCCTCGGATGCTGGGGACTGTTGCTGAGGCAGCAGACGTGCAGGTGGCGGTGCTGGTGGCTGTGCAGGTGGCGGTGTCCACCACCGTACAGGTTGGTGTACTGGTTGACAGAACGGGTGACTCTGGTCCCTCAGCCGGAGCCACCGTGCCCTGTCCTGACCTGCTCTTCAGTTTGTGTCCCTTCCCCACCTTTGATGTTGCTGCTGGTGTCTTGCCACTGTCCCCTTTTGGTTTGGAGGAGCCCTTGCTTGCTGGTGGGTGCGGCTTCTCCCTCTGGCATGTGGGCACCTTCTTCACCTTGGCAGGTGGCACAATGGCTTGCTGCTTGGCCTCGCTAGGTGGCACACTGGCAGCCCTGATGGGTGGCGGCCACAATGAGACTGGAGTTGCTGTGACCACTGTGCTTGGGGATTTGGTGGCTGAGGTGCTGGGCTGGGACCTGGACAGCCTGGCCCTAGGGGAAGGACGGGGGGGAGGTGTAGGGAAGAGGTCAATGTTAGCCAGGAAAAGTTTCTTAGACACACTGGGACGTGAAGATGGAGGGGGTTTGTGAGTGGAGGAAGAGGTAGTGGTTGTAGGAGGTGTACGTCTGCTGAATTTGGGTGAAGGTGCATGGGCCGGAGGCTGTTGTGAGGTGGATGGCTGTTAGGTGGGTGTGTGTCTGCGTTTGTGTTCTTTCGGAGGAGGGCTCACAGACACACTGGGAGAGGACACAGGGGATGTGTGAATGGTAGTGGGGTGGTGAGTGCATGTGAGCGGTGTGTGGTGATGGGCGTGCTGGTGATGGAGGTAGTGGATGAAGATGTAGTGCATTCAGGCGTGAGTAGAGATGAAACAGGGAGGGAGGAGGAGGACGTGGAGGAGGGGGACACAGTGGAGGCAGTAGATGTTGCTGAGTCTGCATAGGGATGGTGCTTGTGTGAGTGCCTGTTGGATGTGTGGTGCTTATGTTTGCTATGTCCACTCATGTGTGTCAATGAGTGTGCATGCTGGTCTGATGGTGTGCTTGGGATAGGCTGAGGTGCAGGGGATTGGGTCTGGGTGGAGGAAGTTGGAGGGGGGGAGGCTGGACACAGGGACAATGGCTGCCATCAGTGCTCAGGCCAGAGCCTGAAATGCTCTCTTTTGGGCTGCCTGCCCAGAATGAATGCCCTCCAGGTATGCATTTGTTTGCTGCAATTGCCTCTCAACACCCTGGATGGCATTCAAAATGGTAAATTGCCCAACAGTGAGGATCTCAGGAGGTGAGCAGCCTCCTCACTGAGGGCTGCAGGGCTGACTGGGGCAGGGCCTGAGGTGCCTGGGGCGAAGGCGATGCCAACCCTCCTGGGTAAGCCGGCATGGGACACACAGTGAGGGGCTGCTGGGAGGGCGGCGCTGGTAGGGGGGGGTGGCGGCTGTACCTGTTGATGCAGTGGGCACAGAGGTGCCCGCCACCGCAAGGGAGCTCCCATCGGAGGAGGAGTCGCTGTCGCTGGTGTACACTCCTGTCCCTGTCGTGGAGCTTCCCTCGCCCTCCGTCCAACTGGTGGCTTCAGCCCTCCAGGGCCATGTGGGATGCAGCTCCCTCCTGCTCCGGTGCCACTGCTCCTCCGCCAGATGATGCTAATGCATACAAGAACAGGGTGACAAAACAAAAGGGGGGGAGGCAGAAGATACACATGGTCAGTGCATGCAACACCACTACCGTTGGCGGACACAACACACAGGGAGCAGCCCTATGCACTAAGCCATGCACTAACAGTGCAGGGGAAAAGCACATGCCCAAGGGGGACTCTGTCTAGACCCATTTCATGCACAGCTTGCACCCATGGTAGCCTGAATAGGTGTACAGGACAAATACCACCTTTGGGGTTGGTCTGGAAATGAGGCTGCAAACAAATGGATATAGCTTTGCACGTATGCCCTTGCCTAGGGGAATCCACAGGCCACCACCCCCAACCAGACACCTCGTCAAGCGCGCAGAGTCAGCTGAATGAGAGTGTACTCACCCCCTTGTGGCTGCTGTGATGCCCTCCAGCGGCCATCCAACTCCGGATATGCCACCCCCAGGATCCGGTACATCAGGGGAGTCATGGTGCGACGGGCACCCCTTCCACGTTGGGAGGCCATCCCCAGCTGGGCCTCCGCCATCTTCTTGCACCAGCGGCGCAGGTCCTCCCATCTTTTCTGACAGGGGGTGCTCCATCTTTGATAGACCCCCAGGGTCCGCACTTCCTTGGCGATGGCACGCCAAATCCCCTTCTTCTGGTGGGCGCTGACCTAGAGGAAAAGTGAAGTAATAATGGATGTTACTATCCAGTACTGTTCTTCTCACGCATTGCCTAAAAACCTCCCACCCTAGCCCAGGCATACATACACACACACTGTCCTCACATGCTGGCCTGTCCCCATCCCCTCCCTCTTCCTTCCACGACACTCCACACAATCATGTGCCATCCACCATGCTCACAGTGTACTCACCTGTTTGTCTGGAGGACCGTACAGTTGCATGTACTGGGGGAGGACCCCATCCACTAGTTTCTCCAACTCCTCTGAAGTGAAGGCAGAAGCCTTTTCCCCAGACACTGTAGCCACTGTTGCTTCCAGACACAGGCACAGCAGCACTTGCAGTATAGGTCCTCTCCTGTTGAAGGTCAGGTATCAAGTGAGTGAACAGATAGAAAATGGCGCCACGTCCGCAGCAGTGCATACCATCACTGTTGGCGTACATTGTCATTGGCTCCTGGAACCCATAGGGCCCAATGCTGAATTGCGTCGCGGTCATCGACCGCCTACTGCGACGGTGTCCGACGCCAGCGCAGTTATCTCATTTCCCTTTGTCCCACCTTACAGGTCAGGCAGCCACCATTTTAGGGGGCCACATGGCAGGCCAAATAACTGTGTCACACCTATTTAGGCCAGGAATACGGACAGACGCAGGCACATTGAGAAATTGTTAAGTTTTTGCTAAACGACATTGTGATACCAAAGTGTTGTATGACCCTCTGCTCACCGTTCTCCTCCATAGGGCACGTCCGCTGGGGCAGGTGATGAGATGGCGGCACCCTCCGGTGTACAGACCCCTGGTTGACATGTCGACAATGGAAGAGAGACACATAATTATCACTTACAGACTTGATCGTGCAACAATCCAGGAACTGTGTGCCCAGTTGAAGCCAGACCTGATGTCAGCTATCCGCCACCCCACAGGAATACCCCCTCTAGTGCAGGTCTTGTCTGTACTCCATGTCCTGGCCAGTGGGCCTTTTCAAACAACAGTGTCCATGGCATTAGGGATGTCACAGCCAATGTTCTCTAACGTGTTGTCCAGAGTGTTGTCTGCCCTGCTGAAACATGTGCAGCTACATTGTTTTCCCTCAAGTGGAGGATTTTCCCACAGTGAAAGGTGACTTTTATGCCATGAGACATATCCCTACATCATTGTTGCCATTGATGGTACACATGTGGCATTTGTCCCCCCCCCCCACAGGAATGAAGAGGTGTACAGAAACCGGAAAAGCTACCATTCTATGAATGTGCAGAGTGTGTTTGGCAGACCAGTACATCTCCCATGTGAAAGCCAAGTATCCTGGCTCAGTGCATGATGCTTACATTTTAAGGAACAGCAGCATCCCTTATGTAATGGGCCAACTCCAGAGGCACTGTGTGTGGCTAATAGGTGAGCCTAAAGTCCCCACACAGTTTCATTTGCTGTCTGGGTATGGGAGAGTCCCTAAGGGTTGCAGGATGTCTAACAGTTGTCCCTCGATATTTACAGATGACTCCGGTTACCCCAACCTGTCATGGCTACTGACCCCAGTGAGGAATCCCAGGGCAAGGGCAGAGGAACACTACAATGAGGCACATGGGCGAACTAGGAGGATAATAGAGCGCATCTTCGGCCTCCTGAAGGCCAGATTCCGGTGCCTCCATCTGACAGGTGGCTCCCTATACTACTCACCGAAGAAGGTGTGCCAGATCATTGTGGCCTGCTGTATGTTGCACAACCTGGCTTTGCGATGACAGGTGCCTTTTCTGCAGCAGGATGGGCCTGATGCTGGTCTTGTGGCAGCTGTGGAGCCTGTGGACAGTGAAGAAGAGGAGGCAGAAGAAGAAGATGTAGACAACCGAAACAACATCATCATGCAATACTTCCAGTGAGATACAGGTAAGAAGATGGAACTGCCTCCCACATGTCATACTATTGTAGGACCTAGCATAAGTGTGCCTTTTTACCTGTGTGTACGGACCCTGACTTGTCACTTTGGCTTTCCATTTCACAGACCTGGGTCCCAATTTGTGCCCTCTGCTATGTTTACTCCTGGCCTACAGCTGTGTAACATTGGTATGTGAACAAGTACATTGACATTGCTATATTCCAGAGATTTTGCAATTACTCATTTGTGAAAGCACAGACTGACTCTAGATTGATTTGTGATTCAAGGGTGTTTATTTCTGTGCAAATAAGTGGAGGGGGTGTGAAATGGGCTGGGGTGATGGTGTAGGAATGTCCATGGCAGAGTCCAGTCTCTTGGTCTCACAGGTGCATTGTCCAATGGGGCATAGGAAGTGGAGCTATGGCAGTTTATGGTGGACAGGGTGACAAAGTGGGACAGAAGGGTGACATTCAGGAGGGTCTTATTTCCTGGCGGGGGTCTTGGCAATGTTCTCTGTCTTCTTCCTGGATCTCAGGGACCGTTTGTGGGCTGATTCTCCTTCTGCAGGGGGTGGGATGTTGGTGGCCTGTTGGTCCTGTGGCGTTGCCTCCTGTCCACTAGCGCCGGCGGAGGTGGAGGGCTGTTCATCATCTAGGCTAGTGTCAGGGGCCCGTTTGTGTCCCACTGTGTCCCTCATGGCGTTGGCCATGTCTGCCAGCACCCCTGCAATGGTGACCAGGGTGGTGTTAATGGACTTCAAGTCCTCCCTGATCCCCAGGTAGTGTTCCTCCTGCAGCCGCTGGGTCTCCTGACACTTGGCCAGGACCATGCCCAAGGTCTCCTGGGAATGGTGGTATGCTTCCATGATGTTGGAGAGTGCCTCGTGGAGTGTTGATTCCCTGGGCCTGTCCTCCCCCTGTCGCACAGCAGTCCTCCCAGCTTCCCTGTTATCCTGTGCCTCTGTCCCCTGAACTGTGTGCCCACTGCCACTGACCCCAGGTCCCTGATTGTCTTGGGTTAGTGGGTTTGCCTGGGTTCTCTGTAGTGGTGGACACACTGCTGATTGACATATCCTGGGGACAGAGGAATGGGCCCGCTGGGTGGGTGCTGTGGCGGTGTTTCCTGAGGGGGGAGGCTCTGTGGTGGTTTGGGACTGTGTCAGGGGAACCGACTGTCCCGAGGTCCCTGATGGGCCGGGCTGGTCATCTTGATCCAGGCATGCAGAGCTGCTGTCATCACTGTGGGCCTCTTCTGTGGGGGGGCTGGATATGTCTGGCACCTCCTGTCCGGTGACGTTGGGTATGGGTCCTGTTGGGGTTTAAATTAATAGTTTTAGTATCTGTGTGTGCCACCTTGTGCATTGGGTGAGGTACCCTCTACTCCTGTGCTTGTGTCATTGTGTTAGCCCTTTTGTGATAGTTGGTTTGGGCTCTGTGTGGGTTTCTGTACTGGACATGCTTTGGTGAGGGTGGTCCATGCATAGGTGTTGCATGCAGGGCCTTGGTATTAAGATGTGTGGGTTGTGATAGTGGGACATATGGAGATGATGGTGTGATGGGGTGAGTGTAAGAGTGGGAGTATGTGATGGCATGCAGGTGGGGTGGGGGGATGAAGTAGTTAAGATATGATTTACCAGAGTCCAGTCCTCCTGCTACTCTTGCGAGGCCCTCAGGATGCATTATTGCCAAGACTTGCTCCTCCAATGTTGTTAGTTGTGGGGGAGGAGGTGGGGGTCCACCGCCAGTCCTCTGTACAGGAATCTGGTATCTTGATACCGCGGAACATACCTTCCCCCGTAGGTCATTCCACCTCTTCCTGATGTCATCTCGTGTTCTTGGATGCTGTCCCACTGCGTTGACCCTGTTGACGATTCTCCGCCATAGCTCCATCCTCCTTGCAATGGAAGTCTGCTGCACCTGTGATCCGAAAAGCTGTGGCTCTACCCGGATGATTTTCTCCACCATGACCCTGAGCTCCTCCTCAGAAAACCTGGGGTGTCTTTGAGGTGCCATGATGTGGTGTGGGTGATGGGTGAGGTGCTGTCTGCTGTGATGTGTGGGGGTGTGTGTTGGTGTGTGTTGTTTGAGGTGTGTGGATGTTGTATAAGTGATGGTGTTGTGTGTCTGTGGATGCTGATGTTGTATTAGCTAATCTCTCTCTCTGGCCTTCTTCAAAATATTTGGTTGTAAGGGTTTGTGGGTAATGTGGCTGTGTGTTTTATAGTGTTGTGTGTGTGTGGGTGTGGTGTGTGTATGTGTATCAGGTGTGTGGATTTTTAATTGTCAAATGTGGTTGTGTTTTGTAAATGTGTGTATATTTTGAGCGTGGTGGTGTGTACCGCCAATGGTTTACTGCGGTTGAAAGACCGCCGCGTTGATTTGTGGGTCCTGATATTGTGGGCGTATTCTTGTTGGCGCAACGGTGTAGGTTTTAGAATCGCCAGTTTATCACTGACCTATGGTGTGACGGACTTGTGTGTGTGTCTGTTTTGTGGCGGATTCTGAGATGCGGGTCGTAATACCTGTAGCAGAATTCCGCCGCCGCAACGGTATGTTGGTGGTCTTCAGCACGGCGGAAAGCGGGATTTACCACCAGGGTTGTAATGAGGGCCTTAGTCAGTGTGAAGGAAGAACAGTATGCTATGGCTTGACATACGCATGTGGTTTGAGTAAGCTAAGTGGCACATATTGTCTTGATGGCATCATCACACAGAAAACAGGTCTGATACAATCTCCTGAACAATCATTATATCAGAGTGCAAGTTGGCTCTGTACAAGATCTGTCCATCCCAAGCGGGTGTTTTTCCCAGGATCAACACATGTTCACTTTGTACTTTCCTACAGCATCATATCAGTGCAAATGATACAACTTTGAAATGTCCAAATGAAGATAATACGGTGAAGGACCATGAAATAGAATAACAAGGGATAATAAATTATTCCACATATTAAATTTAAGTCAATGACAAGTTTGGAGGACACACATACTTAGTACAAGCAAGGTTAATCCTTGTCAATACCCACAGCACTCAATGTAGGGAAACTCTGATCCACTCACATCTTTGCCTTGGGATTTTCATGAATGGACCATTTCCTACCCAATTACCACTGCAGACTGATATGTTCCCTATGTCACAAGTTGCTCTGACATTGGAGGTTGCAATACGTAATCGTAAACTTACACTCGGGTGAAAAAGTGGTCAATCACATCTTGATATAGTTCGACTCCATCTTCTTCACCACTGTCATCTTCATTGGGTATTTCAACATCCTTACTGTGATTTGGACCACCTTATTGGGTGAGCAGAGAAAGCCTCCATTGGTCTTCTTCAGGCACCAAAACCAGGCCTTCAGGAGCCCGAAAGCCGGCTCCACTGGCCTCTGTGTTCTTCCATGGGCCTCATTTAGGCAGACTTCCCCTGGTGTTGTTGGATTCCTCAGGGGCGCTAACAACCAGGGTCTGTTATGATAAGCTGAGTCTTCCACATGAATGCCCCATATCAATAGAATAATAGTATATCAAGCCATTGTACCATCCTAAACTTGGATTCAAGCAAATTATGCTCAAGTCTTATTGTACTTATCAACAAGTCAGGCCCTCTCCGGTCCACCTTGTGACATCTGCAGGGATATGGTGCTGTTCCGTAGTACAAAGAAATCATGTGTTGACCCAGGAAAATGGGCAAACACATTTGAGATATATAAATCTGGTAAGCAGACAACTGCACATTGATGGAATGGACGTTCTTCTGATTGCGGTAGACCTGTTTAATTGCGTGTGGTGGCACCAAGGCAATATGCGTGCCATCTATTGCTCCAACCACATGTGGTAGTCCACCCATAACATAAAATTCGCACTTCACAGCGGCCAAATCCTGTTGACATTGGAACTGGATGTAGCTGTCCATGTGTCTCATCAAGAAGGCAAGGACTTCCTGTAGCCCACCACTGTTGTTTGGGAGATTTCCCTGGAGACTGCCACAATATACTGAAAGGAGCCAGTGACCACAAAATGAATCACTGCCATGAGTTTCACTACTGGTGTAATTGCTCTTGTATGTATATTGTGAGGCAGGAGATCAGCATCCAGCTGCTGACACAAATCCAGGATAGTTTGACTATTTAGCCAATTGGTTTTTTTATTACATCCCTTTTCTCCGTCTGGAAACGGCCAGAACACCTGAGGTCATTGTCTCCTACCTATGCCTGGGTTCAAAGGTCTGCATGTATAGAAAAGAAAATATCAGCTTAAATGGTCACACCATACTTTGAACATCAACATACATCTTAAGTCTTGGTAACATTATCAATGTCATTGAGTAGTATATGTATACACATTGTTATCAAACGTTTGGAACTTCAAAAACCATTTTTTTTCATTTTCTTTTTTTAATATGTGCAAATAATACATTTGAAATGTATTATTTGGACATAATTTGATTTTTTGATTTTTTTAAAAAATACCGTTACTCCCCACGCAGCACTATTGATGTCAAACACAGTCACGGTTTACATTTTATTGTGTCACATCTTGCCAACAACAGTGTTGTTCAGATCTGACATTTATAAATACACTAGCCTCCATTGCGAGTGCTGGTTTATCAGAAAAAAGTGCAGGCCCCTTACTAACATGACCACTAGACAGTGTACCAACATAAGTGACAACATACAGCCAGTATCAAAATGATAGTGATGTTAAGTGGGAGAATTTATTTTAAGTATTGGGGTTGTCTGATGCTGTCCTATCAAGTGGGATTACAGCCCATACTATGGAATAGAGTGTTCTGTGTGGTTTCATACATGTCACAGTGCCACGTATAAGGACATTTATTTCCTGTGCTGCAAGTTCAAAAGCCACTGGCTCTCAATCATCCACATAAGCATGCACCATTCCTACACACATTTGGTCCTGTATCCACCAAATTTCGGCTCTCTCTGACACATAGCTGCCCTTCCATACTGCCCTTAGTCACTGTATGTGATGCAAACCATGGGTTATGACTCTTTGGAGGTTAGGTATGAAGACAATGTAGCTGTGTGTGGGGTTATGTGCAAGGATTGTAAAGGTTGTTTGGCCTGTTGTACCCCACAATGATTGTGAGTAATCAAGAGAGGGTCTCACAACAGGAACTGTTTCATAGCACTGGCCTAGATGATGTTTTGGGCCTGAATTGGTAACATGAGGAGATAGACAGTGTTGAGTGTGCTCAAATGAACACTGCATATCAGTATTTCCTAAGAACCTCTAAATGTTCTAGGAAAATATGGAATTACTGTTCAGTGAGTGCATGTGAGAATGCTACAAAATTGTGTCACAGCAGTAAAGACAAAAAAAATCACTTAAAACTTCCCTTCTTGCTCTTTTCTATTATCCATGCAGGCCAACGTGCATGAAAAATAGGAAATATGTCAGTCCATATCCAAATCAAATCAAATCAAATCAAATCATTAACATTTATAAAGCGCGCTACTCACCCGTGCGGGTCTCAAGGCGCTAGGGGGGAAAGGGGGGGTTATCGCTGCTCGAACAGCCAAGTCTTTAGGAGTCTCCGGAAAGCGGAGTGGTCCTGGGTGGTCCTGAGGCTGGTGGGGAGGGAGTTCCAGGTCTTGGCCGCCAGGAAGGAGAAAGATCTCCCACCCGCCGTGGAGCGGCGGGTGCGAGGGACGGCAGCAAGTGCGAGGCCAGCGGAGCGGAGGGGGCGGGTGGGGACGTAGAAGCTGAGGCATCTGTTGAGGTATTCCGGTCCCTTGTTGTGGAGGGCTTTGTGTGCGTGGGTGAGAAGACGGAAGGTGATCCTTTTGCTGACTGGGAGCCAATGCAGGTGTCTCAGGTGTGCGGAGATGTGGCTGTTGCGGGGTACGTCGAGGATGAGGCGGGCCGAGGCGTTTTGGATGCGTTGCAGGCGGTTTTGGAGTTTGGCGGTGGTCCCGGCGTAGAGGGTGTTGCCGTAGTCCAGGCGACTCGTGACAAGGGCGTGGGTCACGGTTTTTCTGGTGTCGGCGGGGATCCAGCGGAAGATCTTGCGGAGCATGCGGAGAGTGAGGAAGCAGGCGGAGGACACGGCGTTGACTTGCTTGGTCATGGTGAGAAGAGGGTCCAAGATGAAGCCGAGGTTGCGGGCGTGGTCTGCGGGGGTCGGTGCGGTGCCGAGGGCCGTGGGCCACCAGGAGTCGTCCCAGGCGGACGGGGTGTTGCCGAGGATGAGGACTTCCGTTTTTTCAGAGTTCAGCTTTAGGCGGCTGAGCCTCATCCAATCTGCGACGTCCTTCATACCCTCTTGTAGGTTGGTCTTGGCGCTGGCGGGGTCCTTGGTGAGGGAGAGTACAAGTTGGGTGTCGTCGGCGTAGGAGGTGATGATGATGTCGTGCTTGCGTACGATGTCGGCGAGGGGGCTCATGTAGACATTGAAGAGTGTCGGGCTGAGCGATGAGCCTTGAGGTACGCCGCAGATGATCTTGGTGGGTTCTGAGCGAAACGGAGGGAGGTAAACTCTTTGGGAGCGGTTAGCGAGGAAGGAGGCGATCCAGTCCAGGGCCTGGCCTTGGATCCCGGTGGAGCGTAGGCGGGTGATTAGGGTGCGGTGACAGACGGTGTCAAAGGCAGCCGAGAGGTCGAGGAGAATGAGGGCGACTGTTTCACCGTTGTCCATCAGGGTTCTGATGTCGTCTGTGACTGAGATGAGGGCGGTTTCCGTGCTGTGGTTGGTTCGGAATCCGGTTTGTGAAGGGTCGAGCAGGTTGTTGTCTTCCAGGAAGGTGGTCAGCTGTTTGTTGACGGTCTTTTCTATTACCTTGGCTGGGAAAGGTAGAAGAGAGATGGGGCGGAAGTTTTTCAGGTCGCTTGGGTCAGCCGTAGGTTTCTTTAGTAGGGCGTTGACTTCAGCGTGCTTCCAGCATTCGGGGAAGGTAGCAGAAGAAAAAGAAGAGTTGATGACGGTCTGGAGGTGCGGGGCGATGATGTCGTCGGCTTTGTTAAAGATGAAGTGCGGGCAGGGGTCCGAAGGGGCGCCGGAGTGGATAGAGTTCATGATGGATTTGGTTTCTTCCGTGTTGATGTGGGTCCAGTTGTTGAGGGTGATGTCCGGGGAAGCGGGTTCAGTGGTGTATGGTTGGGTCTGGTGTCCGAAGCTGTCGTGGAGGTCGCTGATCTTGCGATGGAAGAAAGTGGCGAGGGATTCGCACAAATCCTGTGAGGGCGTGACGGCGTTGGCGCTGGCGCTGGGGTTGGAGAACTCTTTGACGATGCTGAAGAGTTCTCTGCTGTTGTGGCTGTTTTTGTCTAGTCTGTCGGTGAAAAAGTTCCAAGAAGGTGTAGCCCTGGGGTTCCATAAGCAGCACACCTACATTGTCGAGAGAGGTGGGAGGACCTGTGACGCTTGACACGCAAGTCTTCAGAAGGCCAGCTTGAGCAGTCGTCCCAATGATGTAAGTGGGTGCGCTGCACCCTGACCCCCTGACCCTCTTAATGACCTGTATCCTTGTGGTGGCCTACCTGGAGCTTGATGGGTAGTTGAAGGCCCAATAGCAGCATCAAGGGTGTAAGTTACAGTCTGCAGCTAATTTTGTTGTTTTACCTTTTTAATTTCCAGCAATTTTGTATAGTATCAACTTGATGGTTGACACAACACATAAGAGGATTTCTAGAGGTGTAAGTTAGTCTGACAGTGTCTGATGCTCTGTCTTGTGTATTGCTATGTGCTAAAGTAGCCACTAGATTCCTCATCACAAGCCAAGTACTGTTTTGAGCAGACTCCTGGCTTCATGCAAACAAAGAGGTGCCTGCATTTTATCTATGTCATGAGGGACAGGTGGACAAAACATGCCTGGGATGCTCCATCACAACATTGAGTAGGTCATGTAGACCGTGTTACTGGCGACATGGCAAACTGCACACTTATGTTGCAGTTGGTGTATCAGACTTGACATTGTTATGTTGGTGCTATGGCACAATGATAATGAGCATATGCTCTAAAAGGACTGGAAACATGTGTGCAGTGGCATCATTCCTAATCTGGAACATGTTTGAAACCTGTTGTTTGTACAGCCAATTTCTATTCAGTTCATGTGGACAGTAGCAGGTTGGCAGGACTCCTTAGTCCTCCACAAATGTACATGTAAGGCAGTATGTGTGAAACAAAGTGAAATTGTATGCCAAACTGTATTGATTGCAACAGACTGGAATGTGTCCACATTAGTGAAGGAGTTATACATCACCAAAACAACATTTTGATGTCCTTAGTTCTGTTCAGATAAGAAATCAATGATAGTGAGAAATGATTTATTTAAAGGGACATTTGCAAATTGAATGTTACATCACCTAGATGTTGTGGTATTCCATCTTGAGAAGTCAATTTCAAGCTCAACACATGGCTTTTTTGGATAGGTGAATATATGTTAGCTCTGTACTGCAGTAGGTTAGAAAAGTCTCATGGCCTATGTTTACTTATGCTGTCAAAGCCATTTGCCATGAAGGGGACTACAAGTGGATAAGAGGCAAAGGCATACATGACAAGCATGGGGAATGTCTAGACTTTGAGCAAATGTGTGATCAAAGTTCTTGTCCAATTGTATTTGCACAGATACTCTCAAACTGTTGAATCTGTCTTTTCAGCATCATCTGGGTAAGGCAAAGCTGACAGTGGACACGTGGACACCACAGACACTGAGGGACTCAGTGGCATGGAAGAGAAGGGGGCTGGCACAGAGACAACGAGTGACTCTACATCTTCTTTGGAGGCCTCCAATGAAGATCAGTCCCTAGTGGTGGACCCTGCACCCTCTCTCTTGCTCCCCCCAGTGGGCCATAGCTGCCCCTCAAAAAGAGGTGGAGTCACCTTTGCTGAAGGCACCTCCCGCCGGTGTCTCAGGCTGCATTCAATCAGGAGACTTTTGATCTTTTAAGGATGATCCCTGTTGGCCAGACCGCATTACTGAATGCCATCCAGGGGCTGGCCAGCTAGAATACACAGATGCTGGCTTACCTGGATGGCATTCACGGTGCATTGTTGGGCCTACAGGGGTCATTTCAGGATCTGGCCTCCTCTTTGAGAGCAGCCTCCCAACCCCCCCAAACTCTTTCCAAAACTCCCAACCTTTCTAAGACCCAAATCCCTCCTCTTTACAGTTAAGTGACCTCTAATGCTTCTGAAATATTGCACATACCAAGGGGACATGTGACCTTCATACATCTCTGCCATGTTTGCAGTTTAGGGGTAAGAGTATTGGGGCATTATTGCACAGATATATGTGGATACATTCCACTTTGTGATTGCTGTAACGTTTTGTGTAGGTGTCCATAGCCATGAAGGCAGTTCATTCCAGAAGGGTGGGTGCTATTTGCATTTCAAGGTCTGTTCTGCTAAATTTTCTAAGTACAACATTTCACACATAAGCACTGCGGATCTTTTGGTGTTGTTTGCCAAACATATTTAAACATGCACAAATCCATTTCTACTGTGAAGCAACAATTCCGAGAATTATAGGTATGACCGTGACTTACCTTCTGTTCCGGCGATGACGAGGTTGATTTCAAACTTGGCCCTGGCCCAGGAGCAATGGCAGGACTGGTATGACTGGGTTCATGGTGACAGGAAATGTGAAAGGGTGAGTTTTGTCCTCTTATCCTTCCCAATACGCCAACTCAGGTATGGCGGTTTAGCCGTCATAGTTGCATTGGTGGGAATACACATTGTGATTGGCTCAGCAAAAAAACAGGGCTGGCTTCCTGACACCAGCTGCTTTAGACTATGGCACCATTGATGCGGGTGGAGATTCTTGGCGGTGATGGCGGACCATTGGCGGTCTTTTGCCTATGCTCCCACTAACATCTAAATAGGGCTGGTGAATGCTCATTGCTGTCGATGGGTTTTCAGATGGAAAAGCAATGGCAGGACCGTTACCTCCAAGCTCTAAATAAGGCCCTTAGTCTTGAAGGGTATTGTATTCAACATAAAGGTAGCCTAGACATAACGTGAAATATTATATTGGCCAGCCAGTTTGATTTCTTTAGAAAGCATATTTAAATTGTAAGTTCAATTCTATAGCAATGCTGGTCTCTTAATGCAATATCAATATTATTTTAACATACATAGGTTAAGCACTCGGTGACACTATTCTACACAGTTAAATGAGGACAGCAGAGGCAGAATTATGTTGGTAACACAGGGCAAGCACTGTGTCTGGATCTCCATGTTTGGTATATTCTTCTTCAGCTCTCTTGTACATGCAGGTGTGTCAATGTCTTTTGCCCGGCTGTAGCTTAGGTGGGTCTGCATGCTGATGGTTGTGGAGAAAGTGCTGTGAGAAGTATCTGTGGCTCTAGCAATGTGTCCTAGGGTAATACATATCCAGAAGGTAGGCACAGAATTAGTGGAGACTCTGCAATACAACAGATGGTGGCAAGCAGGCATGGACATGACACATGCATAACTGTCACGCTCAGCAGTGCCAGTCAATGTAGGAGAGTCAAAAATGAGCTGGCAGTATACTGGGTGCACAGAAGTGGAAGGTGACATATTAATCGGGCACAGAAAGCTCCCAGAAGCACACCTTTCAGTAGCAACAACTCTACTTACAAGCACAGAGGCTCACAGTTGTCAAATGAGGGAAATTGTATTTGAGAAGGGTTCTACCTGGAAAGTGATATGGAGTGAGATGGACACTCTGATACGAAGAAGAACTTGAGCTCATCCAGAAAATGAGTACATGAATCATAAAATCATTACCAATAAGAAATCAGAATAGACTCATGAATTCAGAATGGAGATATGTAAAGAGAACAATACAGCACCAATCACCTTTTTGCAGTGAAAATGGTTGAAAGACCTTTGTTCTGGTGTATAAGCTGTTTGCTGCCTTTGCTGTCATCACTAAGCTCACTATGTCCTTGGAATTTCTTATCCCATTGATGAAAAGAGAAGACTCTCCCCAAATTCATAGATGTTATATTCTGGCTGAACCTCAAGTTGTAGCATGTGAATTTCAAGTCAATGTTTATGAAAGCCTCAAATGTGTATGTAAGTCTTATACTTATCAAGCCACTGACCGTATGAAACACAACATATGGATACAACTGCTACAATCCACCTAGAAAATCTGGAACACCAAACACTAACCAGTTTGCTACACTGCTTGAAATAGGCCTAAAGCATGCAACTCATGAGGGTTGGGCAGCAAAGATGGTACTTCCTGGAAAGTCTACAGCCTTTAATACTCTAGACCATGTGGTCTTCTTTAGTCATCCACGACAGGTTGCAGGAGCCCATGTGAACTCTTTTAGACAGTTTCAGGTGTTCTTGACCAACCAGACATCTCAGATGAGGCACAAAGTCAGTGTATCAATTGCATTATCCTCTTTTGGGCTGCTGTGTGCTCCCCCCTGAGCTTTTTAATATACATAAACCTTTTGAATGATATCTTGGTTTTAGGGGGGCATTTTTAAATATATATGGAGATCACATTTGACTGGTGCAGATTCTGAGTGGGAACTTTTACTCCAGTTTTGCTCAGCTGTCTTAGCTAATTGAGGATACAAGAAAGCTGGCCTGCTTTTGATACAGCTAACACTGAACTCCTTGTGGGTAATCAAGGAGGCCACAAGGGTATGTGAATAGCTATAACAAAATATGTAAGGTTAAGAATGCTCAAGTCAAACTTTTCTGTAGGGTACTAGCCCTTGATGTGGCATTCAACATCCACCTATGCATAGAAGAATATGCCAGCAAATAAAAAAAAATAGTTATTATCTTATCTACCTGTTGATGAGCTTGTCTTTGTTGTCTTAAACTAATCGTGATAGTATCGGCAGTCCTATCACTAGATCATGACTAGACTATTGATTTATTTTTGTGGAGACCCCCAACAAGTTTACTGGATAGCTCCAGAAGATACAGAATCCCATAGCTATGGTGTCTTGGGTCCAGAGCTATTGTGAACATGAGAGCCCCTCTACTAGAGTGCTTCACTGTCTCCCCCTTGCAAACTGAGTGAAATTCAGAGTATTGTTAGGATTGGTATATTTTTCATCAAGACATTTATGCACATCAACATTATAGGTTGAGGCCCCATGTTGTAGAATGACTGTTGAAGTCACAAGTTTAACATTTGTACTATGAGTCCATATATAGAAGGAAAATGATGGGTGGGAAAATAATACAAATGGTGGGTGTGCAGTGCGGAACACACTTACACTTGAAATTAGAATAGAAAGATGCCTGAAGTGTAAGGAAGATTTCTAGGCTCATTTCTTCCTGGTCTGTCAGAACAGTCCACATACCACAAGGCAGATCCAGACACCTCTGGGAGCAACCCCCACTTGCTTGTAAGCTGTTACGGGAAATCTCCAAAATATGTACATAAATCTGGGGTCATCTCAAGTAAAATAATTAGCATGGTGGACAACCAGACTAAAAGTCCCAGCAGCAAGCACACATGGAATAACATGATAAATTAAATGGATGTCAGGCTCAGCACACACAAAAAGAATAGTATGGTACATTTACAACATATACAATATGACCCAGGTCTAACACACATCTAACACACACAAGAATAGGCCTGGGTATGTGTACAAATCTAATTGCAGACCTTTCCTTCCATAAAATGTCCATAATTTAAGGATAGCTCCAGAACTACACCTACTTTTCTGAAATTATCTCAAATCAAGGACTGATCTGAAATCAGCCCTTCCTTTCCACAGATCCTGAGACTCAAGCACCTATAACAAAATGCACCCATATAATTGAAGATTGCTACCTGCCCTTTTCCAGGGTCCCCCAAATACAAAACAGTCACAATAAAATATCTGGAACACTGTATATAAATCGGAAATCACAGCCACCCTTTCACAGGCCCCTAGACCCACAACACAACACCTGTAGTGAAATGTCCAAAATAAATTTAGATTATTCGAGGAGCAGCTACCACCCATCCAAAGGTGTTTAGAGTCCTCGCACTCACTACATTCAAGCCTGCTCTGAAACTTGAGTATAATCATGGAAGAAACCCCTTCCTTATACGAGTCCCAGGATTTACAGAATCAATAGCACACATTGCAAACAATGAGGATAAATCTGGAGGGATCCCAAATTTCACGCAGACCCTAAGACAAATAGCACATTCCACAAAAACAAACACTGAGAAAATGATTGATAAATATGTCAGCAACTCCCAATGTGTCATGGGACCTTAGGCACACAGCTCTCACAGAAACAATCCTGAAAATCAAGAGTAGACCTAGAAGCAACCTAATCCTACCACAAGCCCCAAACCCATTCCATCCGAAAACACAAAATATCCAGAAAATCCCAGAAGAAGCTGTGAAGGGCCTCTTGAGAAACCCAGTACATCCACATCAAAATACCAAGAAAATTGAGGATAATTGTGAGAACATTGCCTATTCCTGGCAAGTGTCAGGAACAAAAGGATAAAACTAGGAGCCACCCCCCCATCAGCTAGGCACCAACATTATAGGATATACAGTTAACATTAGTAATTATTGAAGAACACTTCTGGGTATCCAATTGACCTTTCCATGGGATCAGAGGCTGATAACAGCCTAACCATTGTGTTGAAGAAATTGAGGTTAATTTTTAAAACAAACCCTACCCTTAGATAGGCTCCAAAACACCTATCACTTACAGCAGAAACTTCCCAGAAAGTCAAAGATAAATCAACTCACCCCTCCCATTCTTTAGCATTTTACCAACTACTGCAATAGATGCCGATCATAGATCAAGGCTAAATGTAGAGGCTAGGTGAAGACCTCAATATGCTCACTGACTCATAGCAACCACTGCACACATATCTGGGAACACCTCTGCGTTTAATGTCTCCAGACTCATAACTCACCACAGCACAAATTGTAAATAAACCTGGAAGCAACATTCATCTTTCTATAGGCCCCATATACATAGTACTCACCGCATTAAAGTCTCCCAGAAAACAAGATATATGTAGGAGATACTGCCACCCTTAATTGATCTGTCAAGCATGAACAGAGAAAAAGGGGAGACAGAAAACACAATTGTCCCATGCAATTTCCATAGGATTTTTTAAACACAGTTAAAGCAAAAATGGATGAAAACACCAGATTTGACAGAAAGCTAGATCAATACCTAGAAAGTGTGTTTTTTTAATTTAGTATAAATCTGTTCAATAGTTTCTGAGAAATTAATGTTGAAAATTCATAGCTATCTGTACCGTTAGGCTGAAATAAAAAAATTCTAGTCTTCTGAATGACTGCCAGGGCTTTTTTAGAGCAAGCACTCTGATTGACTGAACAGAAATATTCCTGTGGCCATTATAGGGCTTGGTCCCCTGTCCTGAAAAGGTTTTTAGAAAAGGACATAAGGGGGCAGGTTAGGGATACCCTGACCACCTAGCTCTTGTAGGGAGATCCTAGAGAGAAGAAACTTCTGGGGGACGCCGTATTCCCAACTTTTTTAAAATGTATTTCAGTCTTCAGCCTCCTATAAGGTCAGGGTCAGGGCACCCCTACCCTGCTCCCTACTATTGTATTTTTTTTTTTTACACTCTCACCATATGGGGACAAAGTTCCTGTGTCCTGAAATGGCAGCCACCAAAAGTGTTTTATGTTGTGGCCAGCCAAACAGATTGTTTGCTCTCACAGGACCATGAGTCCTATTGGAGTAAGTTGGCTGACAAGAAAAAACACGTGTGGCCAATTAGATCACTTCAATTTATGAATACATGTCTTGTGGGATCAACTGTCAATATACCTACATATTTTTAACATACATTTCTCAAAATCTACTGAAGAGATTTACAGATATAACAGATTTACATACTTTTTGGGTAGAGATCTAGATTTCTGCTAAATTTGGTGTTATTCTGTTCAGTCAATTTGGCTGTATCTTTGTTTGATTTTTCCTATGGAAAATGCATGGGTCAAAAATGTATTGGTACCCACCTTTCCAGGAAGGAGCTAAGGATAATGCACCTCAAATGGCACAAAGTTCTTAAAAAATGCTCTACCTTTGGAAACGCAGACTCATGTATAAATACACAGTGGCAACTGCCATATATACACAAGTATATATTACAGAGTGTTGGTGCAACTCTGTAGTTATAGTTAAGGTAACCAGAAATTTGGAATTAGTGGACTTTGTCCATTAATAACTTTGCATCCATTTGCTGAATGTTCAGGAAACTTTGCAGACCTGCTGCCCCTGTTTCATTGTTGGAGTACTGAAAGTTTTGCAATGTTTGGTCAAGGAGATGCAAAGAAAAAAGGGGGGGTCACAAAACTGGCTTGAAATGCAATGCATTTTCCATAGACATTTGTATTTCACGTAGTGCGAAAATGGCCAGTCAGACTTTGCTGAAATTTGGCAGCATTAGATATTAGGATGTGCAGATGATTATTGTAGGTACTGCAGTTAAGTAGATTAGATATTTATTAAGTTATAAGGTTTTTCAACTTAGTGAGACCTTGTAGCACAATACTACTAACAATAGCAAGGAATCCCAAAACAATAAACTAGACTGCATATGTAAAGTTTCAAATTTAATATATGAACAACTGAAAGGTCCATTTAAGGTCACATGCTAATGGAAAACTATAAACAAATACATAATGAATAGAACATATCTTAATCTACATACATTTTCTTTACATGCTCTCTGGGCCACAAAATTAAAGTGGACCACAAGCCAAATAAAAACCATCTATCTTATGCTCCTCTGTACAACACAATTAACATAATTGCCCTAGCCCTGAGCCAAACAAACTACTATTTGTAGAACATGATCATTGGCCACTAGGAAATAATAATAATTTACATTTATATCAGAATAACAATGATTGCCTTTCATTCACTTTGCCTCCATATGTAGGACAATCCTCCTAAAAGTAGCAAGTAACCACAAAGAATAAACTAGAATGCATATGTAAAGTTTCAGATTTATTACATGAACAACTTAAAGACTTATTTATGGTCACATGCTAATGGAAATCTATCAAAAATGCTTAACAAAGATAAAACATCTTACTTCACATACATTTTCTTTGCATGCTCTCTGGCTCACAAAATTAAACTATGTCCAACAAGCCAAATAAAAAAACATCTTCCTTATGTACTCCTGTGCAACACAATGGAAAAGTGACCTATCAGTGAGCTACACAAACTGCTATATTGGGGACATGATAATTGTCTATTAGGAAAAAAACAAATCTTAATTTTGATAACAACTATGATTGGCTTTCAATAACTTTGGGTTTCAAATGTAGCACAATCCTACTAAAAGTAGCAAGGAAGCCCAAAAATCATCTAGACTGCAGATGTAAAGTTTCAGAATTACTACATCAGCAACTAAAAGACACATTTATTTGTCACAATAGAGAAAAAGAAACAAAATACATTAAATCTGATTGCCACTCTGAAGTTATAGTTAGTGTTCCCAAAGACAGACATTCCTCAGATATTAGCCCCCTAATAACTTTCCACTTGTTTGACAAATTACTGTAAAACAATTCAGACCTATAGCATATTCTACAATTTGAGATGATGTAAATTTTTATGGTGAATCCTTAAAGGAGTGCAAAGATAAAAAGGGGGTCCGGTCCTAAAATGTTTTTTCCACCAATACATTTTCTATAGACTATTGTATTTCATGTAGCGCGAAAACGCCTGAATGGATTTACATGAGAATAGGCAGAATTATACATTATGGTACAGAGGCGATCCTTCTTGGGTACTGCAGTTAAGAAGGGTAAGTATTTTGTAAGGTATGAGGCTTTCCACTCAGAGATATTTGTGACCTCTGTACTTCTACAGAATTCTGCAAACTTTTGTGAAACTACCACGGTACCCGGCTGTAAACTTATTTAAAAGTATATAAAAAATAAAAAATATCCTTACCTATTACCCCTTAGATAAGTGGTAATGGGTACGGACCTCCTGCTTACCTATATCTAGGGCCCTAATGCTGAACACAGACAAATTGTAGAAAAACAAAATGTCTGTCTTTTCATTCTCTAAAAACAGCCTTAGCCAACTATAAACTGGCTTGTGATTGCCATATGCCACGGTATACTGCAAAGTTATCACAGTATACCGTGGCCAAAATGTAGCTAAGGCTTAGCTATATCACTAGATTGCAGTACCCTTGCATCACTCATGGTGTCACATGGGCGAGGCAAAACTTGTGCAAGGACCATCCTTGGCCCTGTGTTGACTGGTAAATCTGGAGAAACCAAAGCAGAACAATTTACTGTTTTGCATTACTCTGCATACCATAATTTACACTGTTGCCAAATTTCACATACATCTGAATGCTATGCCACTGTAGCCACTATACACTATTCCACTCTACACCATTCCACTCTAAGCCTCTCCACTGTATGACGCTCTACTCTATGCCACTCCACTATACGCTATTACACTGTACACAATGCAGTACCTTACTGCAGTCTATCCCACTCCACACTATGCCACTCCACTCTACACCACTACATTGGAAACTAGTCCACTACATACTATTCCACTCTATGCCATTCTACTGTATGCCACTCCACTGTACAACACTCCACTGTACGCTACTCCACTCTACGCCACACTAGTGTATGACATGCAATTCTATATCACTTCATTCTATGCAATTCTATTGGACCGTGCTCCAATGTACATCACTCCACTGTATGCTATTACACTCTACCCCACCCAATGTACACCACTCCAGTCTACACCACTCCTTTATATGCTGCTTTACTGTATGCTACTCCACTATTCACTATTATACTCTATGCCATTCCATTATACAACACACTGTATAACAACACTCCACTACGCTATTATACTGTACACTGTACACAACTCCATTCTACACCGGTCCACCATATATTATTACACTCTATACAACTACATTCTACACCTCTTCAGTGCATGTCAATTCACTGTACACCACTCTGCTATGCACCACTCCAGTGTATGCTATTACACTCTATGCCATTCCACTGTATGCCGCTCCACTCTATGGTAGACCACTCTATGCCACTCCTTTGTACACTACTCCACTCTACGCCACTTCATTCTATGCTATTGCAATGTACACCACTCCTGTGAAATCACACACATTTACAGTTTCTTCAAATCATCAGTCCTCCACCTAATTCGAATCATCACTTTTAATATTGACTAGGCATGAAAGACAATCACCAGAATAATTCCTAGCGCCTGGTCTATATTCTTCCGCAAAACTGAACTCCTGTAGTGATATGATCTATCCTATTATCCGGGCTGAGATTGAGTCAAGTCCCTTCTTCCTGAATACTATTTCCATGGTTTGTGATCAGACCAGAACATGAAGTATGTACCCCACCAAAAATTTCTGAACGTATTCAATGTCAAATAAGTAGCTAGTGCTTCCCTTTCAACTACAGAGTAATTGTTTTCAGAATTTTTCAGACCCCACAAAGCACATGCTATTAGCTTTTCAACTCCCTTTCTTTTCTGAAGTTTAAACCACCCCAAGACATTTTAATCTAGCATCTGTCACTATGCTAGTCACATCATTAGGAACAAATGCTTGTAATCTCCAGCATCTTGTAGATTTTGTTTTCAATCTTTAAACTCCATCTGACAATGAAGACTCCTCTCAAATTCCACCTTCTTGCATTGACATCCGTGTTATAATATTCTATAATCCCTATGAAAAAAATTAACTCCTCTTTGTTTTTTTCATTCTTCTAGTTTCATCATAGAATCTACAAACTCCTTTGTTGGTTGAATTCCCGACCCCGTAATGTGATATCCAATATAATCTACTACTTGTACACCATTTCTTTTCAGGTCAAACCAGACCTCTTAAAATTTTCCAGTACTAAACGCACTCTGTCATTATGTTTAGCCTTATCTTTACCAAATATCAATAGATCGTCTTGATAAAACCTGACTCCATGCAGACCCCTCAAAACATCCAATGTTACTCTTTGAAATACAGAAGTTATGGGTGTTAAGCTAAAGGGCATTCTTTTGAATTTGTGTGCCCCCATTGGTATAATAAATGTTGTTGATTCCTGTGGAGCAATATCTGGTCCTACTTGATAATGTGCTGATGTCATATTAAGCGTTGTGAATATGTTTGTATCAGCCAACATTGTTACCATCTCTTAAATGTTGGGTAGGGGAAATGTATCTACTATAACTTAATGGTTTAGCGTGCTCAAGTTGACACACAGCTGAATCTCACAATTCTGTTTATTATCCGCTACTGTTGGTGCTTGCCACTCCGTAGCCTTAACAGGCTCATTCACTTTCACACAGTTTCTGTAATTCTTCTTTCACACTCTCCTGAATACTCCACAGAATGCTTCTCACCTTAGCTATGAGAGACACAGCATCTCTCTTTAGTTGTATGAGGTGATTGTGCCCTTTTAAACATCTCCACTTTCTTGAAAAAGTTGTTGAAATTCCTCAACAGAACTTGTAGTATTATTTTGACCATCTTGAAAAACAACCTGAGGATCTGAACTGGGTTCTAGTTTAACATCTAATATCTGTTGATGAGGCCACCCAATCAAACTATCACCCTTGAAGGGTACATAAATCTTCCCTTCCCAGAACTAGCCACTCAGTTCCATTTTAGCTACAAAATAACCCAACATTTCAAAGGGTATACCTCCATGCCCTCCTGGATGTATATTTCCCCCTACACAGTTGTGTTTGATTTTAAATTTTCTTCACTAAATACTTCTGTAGTCTGTAGATATGATGGGTAAATGAGAGGAAGAATCAAAACTCATGAACAACTCTCCAGAGTTAACTTTCACTATCGCTGAGGGATGTTCATGTCTGGAATTTCGACATGTACCGCTATAGATCAATGTTTCCTGAATTTGAAATACAATGTCTTGCATGACCTCTTGTACTGCTTCTCCTTTATTTTATTTTCCTTTCCTTTACTCCTACAACATTTTACAAAATGACCCTTCCTACCACACTGGTTTCAAATAACATGTACTGCAGGACACTGGCATTGGCTTTGTGACCTTGTCTGCCACATCTGAATGTCATCTTCTTTTTTTCTCAATTTCACTATCTTTAACAAACACAAAGACTCTTCAGTTTTCACTCTTGTCACTTCTTGTTCGAGCTGCTAACCTTTTCACACAGTTCATCATGTGCTCCATTCTTTTCACTATGATTATGACTTCCTCAAGAGGTGGCTCATCTTTAAGCCATAGCTCTT